>NW_016813548.1:218995-271849 GCF_001698545.2 Rhinopithecus bieti | reverse complement strand
GGACATGGATGCAGCTGGAAACCATCATTCTTAGCAAACTATCACAAGAAGAGAAAACCAAACACCGCATGTTCTCACTCATAGGTGGGAACTGAACAATGAGATCACTTGGACTCGGGAAGGGGAACATCACACACTGGGGCCTATCATGGGGAGTGGGTTGGGGGAGGGACTGCATTGAGAGTTATACATGATATAAATGATGAATTGATGGGTGCTGACGAGTTGATGGGTGCAGCACACCAACATGGCACAAGTATACATGTGTAACAAACCTGCACATTATGCACATGTACCCTAGAACTTAAAGTATAATAAAAAATAAAAAAAAATAATAAAAAAAAAGAATGACACTAGCTCTCTTGCAATGGATCCTAGCCAAATTGAAACGTCTGAAAAAACATAAAGAATTCAAAGTATGGGTTGCAAGGAAACTTAACAAGATCTAAGAGAACATTGAAATCCAGTAAAAACAAAAAACAAAAATTGTTAAGGTTATGAAAGACAAGATAGCTGTATTTAGAAAAAAAATAGAATTTTGGGAATTGAAATTCACTAAGTGACATTTAAAATATGGTTGTAAACTTTAGCAATAGACTAGATTAAGCAGAAGAACGAATTTCAGAGCTTGAAGACTAGTCTTTTGAACTGACCCAATCTGACAAAAATAAAGAAAAAAGAATTGAAAAAAAAAAATGAACAAAGCCTTTAAGGGATTATGTAAAGCAGACATATTTATGACTTATTTGCATGCCTGAAAGGTAAGAACAGGGAGTAAGCCATTTAAGAAAACATATTTGAGGGAATAATTCAGAAAAAATATTTCCTAATCTTGCTAGATAGTTTGACATTCAGATACAAGGGATTTCGAGAACACCTGCAAAATACTACACAAGATGACCCTGTCCAAGGCATACAGTCATCAGACTACACAAGTTCAATCCAAAAGTAAAATTCCTAACGGCAGCTAGAGAACAGTCACAACTTTTCCTATAAAGGAAATCTAGTCAGACAAACATCAGACTTCTCAGGAGAAACCTTATAAACCAGAAGAGATTGGGGTCTGATTTTTAGCCTTATTAAAGAAAAACGATGACAGCCAAAAATTTCATATCCTCCTAAACTAAGCTTCCTAAGTCAAGGAGAAATAAAGTATTTCCCAAACAACCAACTGTTAAGAAATTTCATCAACCAATCAGTCCTATAAGAAATACTCAAAGGAGTTATAAAAATGAAAATTAAAGAGTAATATTTGTTACCATAAAACCACACATAAGTACAAAGCTCACAGATCCCATACAACAATTACACAATGGAGACTACAAAACAAATAGCTAATACAACTATGACAGAACAACACATTACATATCAGTATTAACCTTGAACGTAAATGGCCAAAATGCTCACTTAAAGCATAGAGTGATAAATTGGTTAACAAAAATAAGGCCCAACCTTCCAATGTCTTTAAGATTGATCACACATATAATGACACCTATAGGTGCAATGTAAAGGCATGGAGAAAGATTTATTATGCAAATGGAAAACAAAAAAGAGCAAGGGTTGCTGTTCTTGTATCAGATAAAACAGACTTTAAACCAACACAAATAGAAAGAGATAAAGAAGGGCATTATATAATAATAAAGCATTAAATTCAATAAGAAGATTTAACTATCTTAAAAATATATGCACCCAATATTGGAGCACCCAGATTTATAAGACAAGTACTACTAGACTTATAAAAGAGGTAGACAGACATACAGTAGTAGTGGGGACTTAAACACTCCACTGACAACACCAGACAGATGATCAAGGCAGAAAACAAATAAACTCTAGATTAAATTGGACTCTTGACAAATGTCTCTCACACTCCTCTACAGAATACTTCGTCAAACAACCATAATATGTATATTTTCTCATCTGTGCACAGAACATTCTTTAAAATTGGTCACATACGTTGTCATAAAGCAAGTCTTAATGAATTCAAAAAATAACAATAAAATTCCTGTTGGGCATCTTCTCAGACTACAGTGGAAGGAAATTAGAAATCAATAGCAAGAGGTACTCTCAAAACCACAAGAGTAGATGGAAACTAAACAACTCGCTCCAGAATGACTTTTGCATAAACAAAATGAAGATGAAAAAAAAATTAGAAACAAATGAAAATAGGGACCCAACATACGAAAACCTCTGGGATATAACAAAAACAGTATTGAGAGGAAAGTATATAGCACTAAATGGCTACACTGAAAAAATAGAAAGATCTCAAATTAACAAACTAATGTCACACCTAATGGAACAAGAAAAATGAAACCAAAGTTAGCAGAAGTAAATAAATAATAAAGATTATAGCAGAATTGAATGAAATCGAGACCAAAAAACCATGTAAATACTCAACAAAATGAAAAGGAAGTTCTTTGAAAGGACAAACAAAATTGATAGATGGCTAACTAGACTAACCAAGAAAAAAAAGGAGAGATAATTTAAATAAGGAAAATCAGAAATGACAAAGGTGATATTAAAACTGATAACACAGAAATACAAAATATCCTCAGAGAACACTCTGAACATCTCTCCACATAAACTAGAAAACATAGAGGAAATTCATAAATCCCTGAAAACATAAACCACCTCTCAGTATTGAACCAGGAAGAAATTGAAAGTCTGAATAGACCAATAATGAATAATGAAATTGGATCAGTAATAAAAATAGTTTAACCAAAAAAAAAAAAAAAGACTGTAACCAGATGGATTCACAACTGAATCCTACCAGATATACAAAGTAGTGCTTGTACCAATCTTCCTGAAACCATTAGAAAAAATTGAAGAGAAGGAATTCCTTACTAACTTATTTTGTGAAACCAGTATCACCCCGATACCAAAATCTGGTATGAATACAATAAAAAATGACAACTACAGGCAATTATGCCTGATGGATGTAAATGCAAATATCCTCAACAAAATACTAGCAAGCCAAATCTGGTAGCACATAAAAAAAGTTAATTCACCACGATCAAGTAGGCTTTATTCCTGGGATGCAGGGCTGGTTCAACATACACAAATCAATAAATGTGATTCACCACATAAACAGAATTAAAAGCAAAAACAATATGATCATTTCAATAGATGCAGAAAAAGGTCTTGATAAAATTCAACATGACATCATGATAAAAACACCCAAACAAACTAGGCATTGAAGAATATATCTCAAAATAACAAGAGCCATATATGACAAGCCCACAGTTCACATCATACTGAATGGGCAAAGTTGAAAGCGATTTCCATAAGAACTGGAAGAAGACAAGGATGTCCACTCTTAGCACTCATATTCAGTGTAGAACTGGAAATCCTATCCAGGAAATCAGGCAAGAGAAAAACATAAAAACGCATTCAATAAGAAAAGAAAAGGCCAAATTATCTCCGTTCACTGATTATATGGTTTTAAACCTAATAAACCCCAAAGATTCCTCTAAAGGCTCCTAGACCTGATAAAAAAACTTTATTAAAGTTTCAGGATAGCTAATGAATACACAAAAATAAGTGGCATTTCTATACACCAATAACATTCAAGCTGAAAACCCAATCAATATGTCAATCTCATTCACTATAGCAAAATAAAATAAAATCCTTAGGAATACATTTAACCATGTAAGTGAAAGATCTCTACAAGGAAAACTACAAAACATTGCTGAAAAAAAATTATAGGTGATATACAGAAATAGCAAAAACATCCTATGATGATGAATTGGAAAAAATCAATATTGTTAAAATAACCATACTGCCCAAATCAATCTATAGATTCAACAATTCCTGTTAAATCACTGATGTCATTTTTCACAGAATTAGAAAAATCAATTATAAAATTAATATGCAAACAAAAAAGAACCTGAATAGCCCAAACAATTCTAAGCAAAAAGAATAAACCTAGAGTCATCACATTATCTGGCTTTAAATTATACTTCAAGGATATAGCAACCAAAATAACATAATACTGGTACAAAAATAGACACATAGACCAATAGCATAGAATACAGAACTCAGAAATATTAATAGAAACACACACCTACAACCAACTGATCTTTCACAACTTCAACAAAAATAAACAATGATGAAAGGACACCATATTTAATAAACGGTGCTGGGAAAACTAGATAACCATGTACAGAAGAATGAAGCTAGATCCCTACCTCTTACCATGTACTAAAAACAGCTCAAGTTGAATTAAAGACTTAAATGTAAGATCTCAAACTATACAAGTCCTAGAAGAAAATCTAGAAAAAATATATTCTGAGCATTGTCTTAGACAAAGAATCTAAAAGGCAAAAGCAACAAAATCAGAAAGTGACAAATGGGAGTTAATTAAACTAAAGAGCTTCTGCTCAGCAAAAGAACCAAGTAAAACAGTTAACAGATGGCCTACAGAATGGGAGAAAATATTAACAAACTATGCATCCAACAAAAGTCTAGAGTGCCCAATATCTATAGAACTTAAAGACATCAACAAGCAGAGAAAAACAGCAACCACTGTGTATTAGTCTTTTTTTTTTTTTTTTTTTTTTTTTTTTGCACTGCTATAAAGAACTGCCTGAGACTGTGTAATCTATAAAGAAAAGAGGCTTAATTGGCTTATGGTTTTGTGGGTTGTATAGGCTTCTGCTTCTGAGGAAGCCTCAGGAAACTTACAATCATGGTGAAAGGCCAAGGGGAAGCTGGCACATCGTGACATGGCTGGCAGGAGAGCGAGTGAAGGGGGAGGTGCTACATATTTTCAAACAACTAGATCTCATGAGAACTCTATCAGAGACAGCACTAAGGGGATGATACTAAACTATTAGAAACCATAACCATGATCCACTCAACTTCCACCAGCTCCCACCTCCAACACTTGGGATCACAATTCAACATTGTGAGATTTGGGTGGGGAAACAGAGCCAAATTATATTGTATCATCCATTAAAAAGTGGGCAAAGGACATGAGCAGACATTTTAAAAGAAGACATAAAAGTGGCCAAGAAGCATATAAAAAATGCTCAATATCACTAATCATTAGAGAAATACAAGTCAAAACTACCATGAGATACCATCTCACATGAGTCAGAATGGCTATTATTACAAAGTCAAAAAATAAAAGACGTTGGTAAGGTTGTGGAGAAAAGGGAATGCTTATACACTGCTGATGGGAATGTAAATTAGTTTGCCACTGTGAAAAGCAGTTTGGCAATTTCTTGAAGAACTCAAAGCAGAATTACCATTTGATCCAGCAATCCCATTGTTGGGTATATACACAAGGGAATATAAGTCATTCTACCATAAAGACACATGCACATTTAAGCTCATTGCGACAGTATTCATAATAGCAAAATCATTGAATCAACCTAAACACCCATCAACAGTAGACTGGATAAGAATATGTGGTACATATACACTGCAATACTGTGCAACCATAAAAAAGAACAAGATCACATCCTTTGCAGCAACATGGGTGGAGCTGGAGATCATTATCCTAAATGAACTAACGCAGGATCAGAAAATCAAATATCATGTGTTCTCTCTTATGTGGGAACTAAACATTGAGTACATACGGACACAAAGAAGGGAATAACAGACACTAGGGCCTACGTGAAGGTGGAGGGAGAAGAGAGGCTAAGGATAAAAGCACTACCCATGAGGTATTATGTTATTGCGTGGGTGTTGAAATAATCTGTATACCAAACCCCTGTGGCACACAATTTATCTATATTACCAACCTGCCCATGAACCCCTGAACCTAAAATAAAAGTTGAAACTTAAATTAAATTAAAATCAAAATGGGCAAATAGACATTTCTGACCCGAATAGACATTTCTCAAAAGAAGGCATACGAATGACCAATAGGTTGATGAAAAAATGCCCAATTTCACTAATCATCAGGGAACTGCAAAATAAAACTACAATAACGTATTAATTCACACCTGTCACAATAGCTATTATTAAAACCACAAAAGAGAAATTTTGATGGGGATGCAGAGAAAAAGGAAAAATTTTGCACCCTGTTGCTAGGAATGTAGAGCCATTATGGAAAACGATATGGAGGTTCCTCCAAAAATTGAAAGTAGAACTACCATCTGATCCAGCAATCTCAGTACCTGGTGTGTGTGTGTGTGTGTGTGTGTGTGTGTGTGTGTGTGTGTGTATATATATATATATATATATAGTAAATCAGTACCTCAAAGAGATATCTGCACTTTCATATTGATTGCAGCATGAATGAATAGCCAAGACATGGAAGCAACCAAAGTGTCTAATAATGGATGGATGGATAACGAATATGTGGTATAAATAAATAATGGAATACTAGTCAGTCATAAAGAAGAAGGAACTGCTGTCATTTGAGACAACATGGATGAACCTGGAGGAGATTATATTAAATGAAATAAGCCAGTCAAAGAATGACAAATACCACATGATCTCACTCATATCAAATCTAAAAAATTGAACTCATAGAAATAGAGAGTAGAATGGTGGTTACAAGAGGCTCAGATCTGGGGACTGGAGAGACGCTGATCAAAGGATACCAAATTTCAGTTAGATGGAATAAGTTCAAGAGATCTTCTATTGTATAACATAGTGACTACAGTTGACAACAATAGATTGCTTTCTTGACAAATACTAGGCAAGCAGATTTTAAGTGTTCTCACTACAAAAAAAAAAAAAAAAAATGATAGCTTTGTGAGATATCTCATATGTTAATTAGAAAGATTTAACTATTCTACAGTGCATGCATATTTCAAACAACATGTTGTACATGATAAATACAAATTTATCCATTTATTTAAACAAAATCTAAAATAAAATAATTGTAAAACAAACGACAAAAAACCCTTTTCTATAAATATCAACACATCTATTGGATTTGCTTTAAATGATAAAGCCTCACAAACCCTCGGTTTTATCTCTTATTTAAAAATGACCTTTAATTCTAATTATTTCCAGAAACAAATAAATCTGTCACTGCTGGCATTCTAGGCAGAAGAGTAACTACCTTACTTTCATGTTTTTTTTTTTTTTTTGACATGGAGTCTTGCTCTGTCACCCAGTCTGGAGTGCAGTGGCATGATGGCGGGTAACTGCAACCTCCACCTCCCGGGTTCAAGGGATTCTCCTGTCTCAGCCTCCCAAGTAGCTGAGATTACAGGCACCCACCGTTATGCCCAGCTAATTTTTGTATTTTTATAGAGACAGGGTTTCACCAGGTTTGCCAGGCTGGTCTCAAACTCCTGACCTCAGGTGATCCACCTGCTTCGGCCTCCCAAAATTCTGGGATTACAGGTGTGAGCCACGGCACCCAGTCCTGTGGGGTTTTTTGAGGTCATATTCTTATACATTGAGGTCTTCCTTAAGAGTCACTCATTTATTCAATAGAAGGTATCCATCTATCAAGTCAGTGGAATATTGTTGATCAAGAATAAACCTAGTTTCTATGGCTACCTTAAATCTTTATCATGTAATACTAAGATAAATGTTCTCGTTTCTTAGAGTGGTAATATTTACAGAGAATCAATAAGTCCCTATATAGGCACATTTTTAAATTTTGTTATATTTCTGATATTTATTTTTGCGTTATTAAAATACCACAATAAATGACTGAAAATACATTTAATAGGTCATTTGGCTCCTCTCTCTCTAAAGTAGGTATTAGATCGATCTTAAAAGACAGTCAAGAACCTATAGTCGTTATGTAAGAATTATTAAATCAAATGCAAAAATCTTTAAAATTTGATTCCCTGACTCTTTATCTATTCAACCTTATCTCTCATTATTTCCCATTATACGTTCTTGACTCCAATCAGATAACTGTTCTTAAGAAAGTGATTACTCTAGTCTCTGAATTTTTTTCCTTATTCTTTTCTTTTACCTAAAATGGCTTGCAACCTGACATCAAACATCGCACAGTGAACTGTCTTTGTATTATCATCTTTTCAATAAAGCTTCTTATAGTATAAATCCTTAAAGTGTCATGAATATAATTGCTATCAAACTATTGGCTTACACAAGACTTCTGGCCTGGTGTTGTTACATTTGCATATTGACTGCAGTCATTGTAAGAGCCTTCAAATGCGGGATTAATGTTTGAAGAACTACAAATAATTGTCCACTCCCTCTGGAACAGCAAGAAAGGTAGGGTATTTATTCACCAACTACTGTAGCGCTAAGCTCCAGTACAATAATACCCTACCACTTCCCCTGTTTCTGGATCGAAGCATCCTCCTCTAGTACGAAAAACCTCTCAGGCAAAGAACTTCAGGTGCTTGGAAGAAGACGCTGTCAAGTCGACGTGCAAACTTGACGTAAGGTGGCTCCTTACATGGACTTATCTTAGCTAGGTTTTATATAATCTCCCGAAGTCCCCAGGTGTATTGAGTCTAATTACTCAAAAAAAGATCTCGGAGTAAAGTGAACCATAGTTTTAATTTTGATTCTAATACTTGTGAACTTTGTTCTGACTGTCATATTAATAGAAATATTCATAGTATTACAGGAATGTTATTGGAATGTACTGTGGGTATAAACCTTGATTTTTAATACCTGATTCATGATTTGGCCAAGATGGCAACGGTAGGGGTCTTCCGTCTTGTTCCTGGGATTATTCTTCCTCTTCTCCATTTGACTTCTCTGGATGGGAAACTCAAGCCAAAAGTGTATCTTGCAGCACTTTAAGCTAAAATATGTTCGTGATCTGAGCTTTCGTAGGAAATATATACACCCAAATTAAATTTCAAGCAATCGCCTAAGGTAGGAGGGAGAAAGAGCAGTTCTTTTCTTGGCTGAACTTCTGCTAAAGTGACCTTCAGTAAACTAGTCAACCTTTTTATTCATTAGTTTCTCCCTTGTCAAAGTAAGTGGCTAAGAATATATTGCTACCAATCGTGCATGGCTATAGTGAAGAGAAATGAAAAAATTAGCACCCTAAAAAATGGAGATATGCCATGGAAATATGCTATGTATGTAGAAATTTTAATAGTCTACAATGTTTTCTTTGTGATTGAGCTTGAATGGGTGTTGCTCAGGCATTTTGTTGGTTTTGGTTTGTTGCTTACTTTAGTCTCCTGCAGGAAGTTTTCACAAAATAGATTGAGTTTTATGATATCTTTCCACCTAAAGGAAGCAGGCAGTTACATGGCTGGTTTCATCTAATGGAGAGATTTATTGTCATGCTGAAGTGAAAATGTGATAAATGTATTTCCTAATTCAACCTTTTCTCAATCTGCATATTTCACATTTCAATCAAATACAAATGACTTGCAAGCAAAGATTTTATGCACTTGAATTTCATCAAAAGGATAGAAATATAAATATTAAGAAGGTCCTACAATATGTGAAATGTTTCTTATTAAATCTAGGGACCAATTACTTGACTCCTCATTATTACTATCCATTGAAATTTTTTAAAAAATATAGAAAATTATCAATTCTCTCAAAGATGAAATCTAACAAGAATCATCTGTAAACAAGTGGGGAAAGTTAATACATGTTTAGAAAAATTAACACATATTTAGGACACAGATTACATAGGTTCAAATGCATAAAATTGTCACATTATTTCTTTTTTATGTATTTCTTTTACATACCTTCATTCACTGTTGACCGATTCAACAATTAGTATTGTTCAGAACTCAAGTAATTGATTCTCTTTGCAAAGCATGTTCTTGTAATACAGGGTCTGAGCAATGAGGACGGTGGCGTTAATTTGGTACTTAGAAAGAATGACATTAGTATACCCAATGTAGAAACAAAAGGAATAAGTTATATGTGCAATTATTAATTAAAATGTATTTAAAATATAATAATGTAAATACTGTTACTTAAATTAAAATGAATTAAAAATTAGGAATTTTGGTAATTTCTTGAGCTCTGTTAATAGTTGGTTTCTGGTTTCACTTCCTCATTTTATAAGTCAGAGTTCTACAGAGAAACAGAGCCAATAGGATTGATGGATAAATATAAATATATTTATGATATGGGATTGGCTTATGTGACTCAGGAGGCAGAGAATTTCCATGATATTCTGTCTGGAAGTTGGAGGCCCAGGAAAGCCAATTGTATCATTGTAGTCTATGCCCAAAGTCCTAGAACCAGGATCACTGATGTCCAAGGGCAGGATAGGATAGATGGCCCAGCTCAACAGATTCCTTTTTGTTCTATTTAGGCCATCAAAGGATGGATGATGTCCATATTTGCATTGATGAGGATAATGTTCTTTACTCAGTCTACAAATTCAAATGCTAATCACATTTGGAAAAACCCTACAACATCCGTAGACATATACCCAGAAACAATGCTCTGTTAGGTATGTGGGTGTCCCTTAGTCTAATCAAGTTGACACATAAAATTAACTATCCCACTTATCCTAAAAGTAAAGTTTGGAATTATATAAGCTATAAAATTTTCTTCTAGCATGAAGATTTCAGGATTCTTCTATATTGTTATTTATTTGCTATAGCAAATTCATGATTATGCTCTTGAAAATTTAATTTTGAGAAGTTATCAACCTGTCTATATTTATAGAAATGCTAGGATTGGCCAAAATATGCTCTTTTTGTAGCTCTCTCCCAGTCAGATTGTTCAAATTAACATACCTAAGGTATGTTGTTGCTTTCCTCACAGGAAAGGCAGATATTTGGAAAGGGTTTCATGGAACAATTGTCTCTTGTGATTTCACTATTTTACTGATCACTCTTATAAATTCTAAAGAATCTGATTTAAAAAAAAAAAAATGTCCTGAGGAGCTGTGGCCAAAGAAGATCACTTCCTAACATATATGACATGTTCTGTTTTAAGATCTGTTCCTCCTAGTCAATTGCTTTTTAACACTGCCCATGATAAATATAATTGAGTATTTTCAGAAAAAAAAAAGACCTAGACTATACCATGTGTGAAGTTAAATGCTTATATAAAAATACAGTATTCAAAATCATTTCAAATAATGACAAGTATTATTTTCTCTTATTCGACTTAATTCTGAATACATCTATAAATTTATCAAGTAATTGTAGAATTCTTTATTTGAACTGTGTAAACTCTGAAATAAGTGACATTTGATTTAGAAGCATCGTGGATATTAAATTATTAAGTCCCTTAGCAATCAAGATTCAAAATAATCCAAATGAGATTCAGAAAAGCTTAGCATTTTATACTGCTCAACATAAAGTCAAGAATTATGACATCTTCTGATTTTCATTTTCAATAAAGCAATGGGACCAAATAAGTGGGGCAGAGTATGCCTGTGAAAAAAAGATGACAGATTAATTTAAAAAATGAGACAAAAGGTATTATATAAAGCATTGTGTCCTTTAAAAAAGGCATCACAAAAATGAGCACTAGATGATGTTTCTAAAACCTAAAATGAGCAAGGACAAGCAAAATAATAATCAGTTGGGAAAAATATATAACAAAGCATACAGCATCCATTCTTCATTTCCTTTATATTTTGTTAGTTTCAATATAAACACAGAGGGATTTCGAGATGTGAACATAATGAAAACGCTAGTTTGGTGAAGTCAATGATTTCTGGATAAAAGGGTAGTTTTATTTAGTTTTTTAAGAACTCTCCAAACTACTCTCCACAGTGGCTGACCTAATTTACATTCCCACTACCAGTGTATAAGCATTCCATTTTCTCTGCAGCCTCGCCAGCATCTGTTTTTTGCTTGTTTGTTTTGTAGGGCCCACTCTGGGCCAGGGTCAGTGGCTCACGCCTGTAATCCCACCACTATGGGAGGCTGAGGTGGGTGGATCACTTGGGGTCAGGAGTTAGAGACCAGGCTGGCCAACATGGTGAAACCCCATCTCTACTAAAAATAGAAAAATTAACTGGGTGTGGTGGTGGGCACCTGTAATCCCAGCTACTAGGGAGACTGAGGCAGAGAATTGCTTGAACCTGGGAGGTGGAGGTTGCATGAGATCATGCAACCTGAGATCATGCCACTCCAGCCTAAGAGACAGAGCGAGAGTCTGTCAAAAAAAAAAAAAAAGAAAGAAAGAAAGAAAAAAAAAAGTAGCCATTCTGATTGGTATGAGATGATATCTGATGTTCTTCGTGCACTTTTTTTTAGAGACTTTATTTTTGTTTTTAACTTTTATTTCAGGTTCAGGGGTACATGTGAAGGTTTGTTACATAGATAAACTACTGTCATGGGGGTTTGTTGTACAGATTATTTCATCACTCAGGTATTAAGCCCAGTACAGTTTTTAATGGGGTTGTTTGTTTTTTGCTTTTTGGATTAAGTTTTCTATAGATTCTGAATATAGACCATTGCTAGACACAAAGGTGGTGAATATTTTCTTTCATTCTGTAGGTTGTCTGTTTACTCTATTGACAGTTTATTTTGCTGTGCATAAGCTCTTTCTTTTAATTAGTTCTTACTTGTTAATTTTTGTTTTTGATGCAATTGCTTTTGAGGAATCAGTAATGAATTATTTGCCAAGGCTCATGGCCTTCATGAATGGCTTAATACCACTCCATTGGTGATAAGGTAGTTCTCACACTATTATTTCACGCAAGAACTGTTTGTTTAAAGGAGCCTGGTACCTGATCTTCTCTTTCTTGCTTCCTCTCTCTGCATGTTATATGCCCACTCTGACTTTACCTTCTGCCATGATCAAAAACTTCCTTAGTCCTCACCAGAAGTAGAGAAGAAGCTGGCACCATGCTTGTACAGCCTGAAAACAATGAGCTAAGTAAACTTCATGCTAAGTAAACTTCTTTTCTTTATCTTTGTCCAGAATGGTATTCCCTAGTTTTCTTCTAGGATTTCTACGGATTGAGGCATTAAATTTAAATTCTTAATCCATCTTGAGTTAATTTTTGTACATGGTGAAAGACGTGTGTCCAGTATCATTATTCTGCATGTGGCTAGTCAGTTATCCCAGCACCACTTATGGAATAGAAAGTCCTTTTTGCTTTGCTTATGTTTGTTGACTTTGAAGAAGATCAGATGGTTGTAGGTGTTTGGCCTTATTTCTAAGTTCTCTATTCTGTTCTTTTGATCTATGTGACTCTTTTTTGTACCAGTAACACGTTGTTTTGGTGATTGTAGCTTTACAGTATGGTTTGACATTGGATAATGTGATGCCTCCAACTTTGTTATTTTTTTGCCTAGGATTGCTTTGGCTATTTGGGCTTGTTTTTGGTTTCATACAAAATTTAAAACAGTTTTTCCTAATTCTATAAAAAAATGACATTGGAGGTTTGATAGAAATAGTCTTAAATCTTTATATTGCTTTGGGCACTATGGCCACTTAATGATAGTGATTTTTTCTAATCCAGGTGCAAGTAATGTTTTTCTATTTACATGTCTATGATTTCTCTCAGCTGTGTTTTATAGTGATCCTTGTAGAGAAATACCCATACCTAGGTATTTTATTTGCTTGTGGCAATCATGAATGGGACTGCATTCTTGATTTGAATAAAATTCAACATCCTTTATGATAAAAATTCTCAGCAAACTGAGTATCAAAAGAACATACCTCAATGTAATTACAATAAGAGTCATCTATGACAGTCCCACAGCTAAAATCATACTGAACATGGAAATGCTGGAAGCATCCCCCTTAAGAATAATAGCAAGACAAGGATGCCCACTATCATCACTCCTTTTTAATATAGTACTGGAAATCCTAGTCAGAGAAATCGGACAAGACAGAAAAGCAAAAGGCTTCCAAATAGTAAAATAAGTCAAATTATCTCTCTTAACTAACAATATGATTATATACCTAGAAAACCTTAAAGACACTGTCAAAAGGCTCCTAGAACCAATAACCAATTTTAATAAAGTTTCAGTATACAAAATCTATGTACAAAAATTAGTATCATTTTTATACACAAAGAATGTTCATGTTGCAGGCCAAATGAATTAGGGAGGAAGTCCTGAAGCTTGATTTTTTGGGAATAATTTCAGTAGATTTTGTACCTGCTCTTCTTTGTACATCTGGTGGAATTCAGCTGTGAATCCATCTGATCTGGAGCTTTTTATCATTGGTAGATTTTTTATTACTGATTCAATTTCAGAACTCAATATTAGTCTATTCAGGATTTCTATTTCTTCCTATCTAACAAAACTGCACGTTGTGCACAAGTATCGTAGAACTTAAAGTATAATAATAAACAACAAACACCAGGAAAGATAGTGGCCCACCCCTCCCACTGGAAGCTCTGTCTCAGGGAGCTGTAACGCTGCTGCACGTGGCTAGTTGGCGTTCTAACACAGTGGGTCTTATCCTGTGGGGCGCCATGGACACAGGCCTCTGGATTCGGCCCCTTTCCCATGGGTATGTATTGGCGGGTCTAACCTCCCACTTTGCCAGACTTGCAGCTGCTTTTGCCAAGCAGCCGGAAAATCATAGATACCTACGCTTCTGAATGTGCCTGAGTGGCAGCTCTACAAGACTCCGCGTTAGTTGTGTGTGTCATACTGAAGGCCCTGGTGGGGGCCTTCACGACAGGATCTTCTGATCCAAGGCTTGCAAAGACATGTGGGAGAAGCGTGGGTTCCCCGCATTGTTCATTCACTCACTGCTTCCCCGAGTTGAGGAGGTGGCCCTTGCTCCGAGGTGCTGCATTGTCCTGCCTTGCTTTTCTTTATTCTCCCTGAGTCAAGTTGTTTCCTTGATTAGTCTCAACGCAGATACCTGAATGTTTCAGCTGAAGGTGCTGTATTTACTCCTTCAGTTCCTCTCTGTGAGAGTGGCACACCCTGGCTGCTTCTAGTTGGCCATCTTGGCCAGCCCCCGGGCTTTGTAGTTTCTATCATGTAGTTGCTTTATAGGATCTGTGGACTATGTACATAAGTGTGTTTTTGTGGTAACAGGTATTATTCTTTCATTTCCCTATTTAGAACTCCCTAATGTGCTCTCATATAACTGGTCTAGTGGTACAGAATTTTCTTTGTCTGGACAAGATTTCATTTCTTCCTTATTTGTGAAGAAAGTGAAGTTTGATGGGACACGAAATTCTTGATTGGAATTTCTTTTGTGTATGAATGCTAAAAAGAGGCCATCAATCTCTTCTGGCTTGAAAAAGAAAAGAAACTTGTACTGAGAAATTTGCTGTTAGCCCAGTGGGGTTCCCTTTGTACATGATCAACACTTTTTCTCTAAGTATCTTTAATATTTTGTTCTGGTGTTGACCTTGAACAATCTGGTGAGTATATGCCTTTGTGATATTCATTGTCTATATTATCTTACATGTGTTCTTAGGATTTCTTGTCTTTGGATGTTTACCTCTTTAGAAAGATTAGGGAAATGTTCTCGGGTTTTCCTTCAAATATGTTTTCCTAGTTGTTTACTTTTTCTCCTTCTCTCTCAGAAATACCAATAATTCGTAGATTTGGTCACTTTACATAATCTCATATTTTTTTTAAGACTTTATTATTTTCCTATAATTTATTTATTTTATTTTCTACCTAGATTAGTTTGAAAGACTGTTCTTCAAGCTCTAAAATTTTCTTCTACTTGCTCTAGCCTATTGATAAAGCTTTTGAAATTCCCTAAGTGAGTTTTTGAATTCCGGAAGCTTTGATTGATAAGCAACTTCTTTCTAATATGCTTATCTTATTCTTTATTTCTTGCATTGCTTTAGAGGTTTCTTTGTGTTGATTATCAATCTTGTCTTGAATCTCATTGAGCTTCTTAGTAAATCCACGCATCGCATTCTTTATCTGTCATTTCTGTGTTTCCATTTTGGTTAGGGATCATTGCTAGAGAGCTAGTGTAATCCTTTGGTGGTGTCACTACATTCACAGTTTTCATGATGCTAGAATTCTTGTACTGTTTCTTCTCATCTGGAGCCACTAACACTTTTAATTTTGTAATTATTTTCATGCAGATAGAATTTGTTTTCTTACTTTATTTCCCTATAATATAGATATTTTTTCTTTCCCTTTCCCTTTTCCACCTATCTGTGGAATGTGATTCTTGAGAATGTTGGGTAGAATCTTTTGCCTTTGCTTCTATGTACTCCTGTTTGTAGGTTTTATATTGGTTTGACCTTCAGGCCAGTAGATGGTGCTTAAGGTTAAGAGCCAGCTGCAGCCAACATTTATGGGTATATACTTGATCCTTGTTTACTAGGAGAGGCTCTCTGTTGCCTCTGGCAATTGACTGAATCATAAAGTGCATGTGGTCTGTGCTCCCACTCAGCCACGGAATAGGAACTAAAATGGGTGGGGTCAGATTGGGCAAGAGCACTTATAGGTAATTTAAAGAGAAAAGAGGTTTAATTAGGAGCAACGGAGAGAGGGTGAGGGTTGGAGGTCCCACACACTTTTAAGGAGCCAAATCACATGTAAACTCAGTGAGAACTCACTTATCACCAAGTAGATGGCCTAAGCCATTCATGAGTTATCTGCCTCTATGATCTAAATATATCCCATCTTGCCCTACTTCCAGCATTGGGGATTACAATTTAACATGAGATTTGGCCAGGGACAATTATTCAAAGTATATCAGATACAGGATATACTGCCTAGTTTGGTGAGAATTTCCATCATGATGGGATATTGAATTTTCTTTTTCTGTATCTATTGAGTTGATCATATGCGTTTTGTCTTTCATTCTGTTGATGTGATGTATCATCTTTATTGATTCAAGAATGTTAAGGCATCATTGCATTCCCTGTTATAAATCCCACTTGCTCATGGTGTATTATTTTTCAGATGTGCTGTTGGATTTGTTTTACTAGTATTTTTTGAGGATTTTTGTGTCTATGTTCATCAGCAATATTGCCTTTAGTTTTCATTTTTTGTTGCCTTCTTTTCTGGTTTTGGTATTAGTGTAATGATGGCTTCACCAAATTTGGGAAATTCTCTCACCTTCAATTCTTTGAAATTATTTCCAGATGATTGGTATTAGTTATTCTTTACATAGTTGGTAGAATTCAACAATGAATTCATCTGGTCCTGGTCTTTACTTTGTTGGTAGAATTTTTACTAATAATTTAATTTTCTTACTCATCCTTGGTTTGTTCAGGTTTTCTATTTCTTTCTGATTCCATCTTGGTAGATTGCAGGTTTCCAAGAATTTATTCGTTTCTTTTAGGTTTTCCAGTTTGTTAGCATATAGTTTTTTATAATAGTTACTGATGATCTTTTAATATTACTCTGGTATCAGTTGTAATGTTTGTTTTTTCATTTCTGATTTTGTTTATTTGATTTTTTTCTCTTTTTTTGGTTAGTCTAGCTGGCAGTTTAACAATTTTGTTTACGCTTTCATAAAACCAAATTTTTTTTTCATATATCTTTTTTATTTTTTAAAGTCTCTTTCATTTAGTTCTGTTCTCATCTTTATTACTTCTTGTCTTCTGATAATTTGGCATTTGGTTCATTCTTCCTTTTCTAGCTTCTTGAGGTGCACCATTATATTGTTTATTTGAAATCTTTTTGTTTTTTAAAGTGGACATTTGTTGCTATAAACTTTCCTATAAACACTGCTTTTGCTGTATCTGACAGGTTTTGGTATGCTTTGCTTTTATTTTCACTTGCTTCAAATTTTTCTTTCATTTTCACGTTAATTTCTTTCTCAACCCAAAGGTTGTTCAGAACCACACTGTTTTATTGCCATGTATTTGCATAATTTTCAAAGTTCTGTTTATTTCTAGTATTGATTGCTAGTTTCATCCCATTGTGGTCTGAGAACATCCTTGATGTGATTTTCATTTTTGTTAAATTTGCTGAGACTTATTTTGTGGACTAGTTTATGGCCTGTCCTGGAGAGTTTTGTTTGTGCTGATGAGAATAATGTATATTCTGCAGTTATGGATCAAATATTTTGTAAATGCCTATTAGGTCAATTTGGTCTAAAGTCAAGGTTAAGCCCAATGTCCTTTGTTGATTTTCTGACTAGATGATCTTTTGTGCTGAGAGTGGGATGTTATAATGTCCCACTATTACTGTGTTGGAGTCTATCTCTCTCTTTATTTCTAGTAATATTTCCTTTATGAATCTGAGTGCTCCAGTGTTGGGTGCATATATATTTAGAATTGTTGTACACTCTTTCTGTGTTGATTCCTTTTTGTTACGTGATGACTTTCTTTGTCTTCTTTTAAGCATTTTTGAGTCAATGCCTGTTTTATCTGAAAGCATGACTACTCCTGCTCGTTTATGTTTTCTGTTGATGTAGAATATCTTTTTTCATCTATTTGTTTTGAGTGTATATCTGTCTTTGCAGATAAAATATATATTTTTAGGCATTATATACTGAATTATGTTTTTTATCCATTCAGCCAACCTATATATTTTAAGAGGATAATTTCATTTATTAACTTTGAAGGTTATTATTAATATGCATGATTATGTTTCTATCTCATCGGTAATTGTTTTCTGGTTGTTTTGTATATTCTTTGTTCATTCCTTTTTCTCTTATCATTTGGTCTTGTTTTGCTTGTTTTCTATAGTAGTACTATTTGAGTCTTTTCTGTTCCTTATTTGTGTACTTGGTTTAAAGAGTTTTTTATTTTCATGTGCTTTCATGATGGTACCTGCAGTACTTTCAGTTTCAGGTTTAGGGGTCACTTTACCATTTTTTTGTAGGGCTGATATAATGTTAACAAATTCCCTCAGGCTTTGTCTGGAAAATAATTTATTTCTCTTTAATTTGTGCAGTATAATTTTTTTTTTTTTTTTTTTTTTGGTTTTCAGCAGTTAGTTAGAATACATCATCTCATTCTCTCCTAGTCTATACAGTTTCTGCTAAGAAGTCCACTGTTACTCTCATGTCAGAATAGCAGTAGGTGACTAGATGCTTTTCTTTTACTATTTTTAGAATTCTCTCTTTGCATTTGACTTTAAACAGTTTGACTATAATGTGCTCTGGAGATCTTTTTGCATTGTATGTATTTGAAGATCTTCATGTCTCCTGTATCTGGATGTCTAAATCTCTTGCTAGACTTTGGAAGTTTTCATGTATTATTTCATTAAACAGGTTTTTGAACACTTTATTTTTCCTCACATCATCTTCTGGGACACCAATAATATGTAAATTTGACCATTTTATGATGTCCCACATGTCACTAAGTCTTTATTATTTTCATTCTTTTATTTTGAATTTTGTCTGGCTATCTTATTTCAAAAGACCTGTTTTTAAGTTCCGAGATTCTTTATTTGGCTTGATTTGACCTATTGTGGAAGATTTCAAGTGTATTTTGTGTTTCTTTCCATGAATTTTTCATTTCCAGAATTTTCATTTTTCTGTGATATCTATCTCATTGGTAAATTTGTCGTTCATATTCTGAACTGTTTTTCAAATTTCTTTGTACTGGTTTTCAGAATTTTCTTATATCTCACTGAACTTCTTTAGAATATAAAATTGAATTATCTTTCCAGGGTTTCACATATTTCCTTTTGATTGATATCTGTTGCTGAAGAATTATATTTCTTTGGACCTCAGGCCCCTGGTGCTATGCAGGGATATTGGTTATCGTTGGCAAGGCAGAAAAGTCTGTTGCGGTGGGTGTGGAAAATCTGATTCCAGGGCTCCTGCTAAAGCACAGGAGTCTTGCTGTTGGTATGAATAGAGGTGCTATCAGCAGTCCCCTGCAAGCAGCTTTTATGATCTGGGAAGTGTACAGTTATTCTCCAGCAGCATCAATGGTCACAACGATGTGTGTATGGAGCTTGTATTCAGGATGTACAGTAGAGCTGGAAGACCATACTCCTGACGTCATTGAGATTTGCCCAAAGCCTCAAACAGGGAGCTCTCAGGTTCTACAGTTGCATTTGTTTAGACTCCTGGCTACAGTAGTGGCTACAGAGTTGTGTGGAAAAGGAGAGAAATCCCTCCTTCTGTATTCATGCCTGAGCAGAAGGACTGTGTTGCCAGTAGGGGCATGGTCACTGTCCACTGACCAGACATGCAGCTCTTAGGCTTATTTACTCTCAGTGGCTGCAGCAGTCACAGTGCCACACAGAGGTAAGGACAGAAGAGAGATCTCACCCTTCAGTGTGATCTTTAGCCTAGAGACCAAGCTACCAGTGGGGGTGTTGTTGCCACTCACAGCCCCAGACAAGTAGCTTCCAGTTCACCTGCCCCAGACCCTGGTGGCAGCAACATTGGCTGTGGTTTCTGCATTGTGTGGGGGCTGGGGTTGGGGTGGGGGTAGAGACAGGGGATGAGGATGGGGGGAAGGGATCCTGCTTCTAGGAGTGCAAGCTAGGGCACGTAGGTTGCTCCACACTTGTGGGTAGGTCCCTGTTCCCATCCCCAGACAATCAGGTCTCTGACTGCAAGCCTGAGGATAAAGTCCATGCTGCTGGAGGTGACAGGTGGCAGACAGGGAACTCTCCAGCTCTAGAAAGGGCATACTTTGGTTTCCTTTGTTCCAGGTGCCAACTTCTGGATGCATTGTACTGTCCTTTCCCAGGGGAGTAGTACTGTGTGTGGGCAAAGTACTAGGACCTGACAGACCTTTGGGTTCAGCCAGTACTGTGCCACTGTAGCCCTCTGGGTGGGCACTGGGGAAATGTCAGTGGGGAATCCAAGGATGTGAAGATGTAGGGGCTATATTTTTCAGGTAGGATGTAGCCCAGTGATCGCTGGGATTTCACAATGGCGCCCTGCTACAGCTGTTTATATCTTGCGACCAAACACAAGTTCCCTGTTTAGTGCAGTGTGCCCTTACAGGGCCTCCAGATCATATCCACATTAGTCTCAGGGTTTATGCTGTTAGAGGAGCTCTTCTGTGGCAGAATTGCATCAGTTCATGATGGAGTTGTGGACCTCTGAGGGTCTTTCACTTACCCTTTCCCTACACTAGGGGGCCCCTTGGAGCACCCAGCCAATCTCACCTAAGGTGGTTGCTCACTTTTCTTTATTTCTGTGCCTTAGGTGTCTCCCATGACTTCTCCGTTAGACTTCAGTGAACTCTTTTAGATGTTCTTCTCGAGATGCAGTTGTCTATTGGTGATTTTGGTTCTTCTTTTTGAGGAATGTGAGTCCAGTGTCTCTAGTCAGCCATCTTGCTGCTTCATCTGCCATCTACATTTTTAATCAACTTGCCAACTTTCACAATGTTGGGATGTTGATGAGAATTACATTTATTTTATAGATAAATTTTGGCAATATGGCCTCTTTATATTATTAAGTCTTCCAGTTCATGAACAAAATGGATTCAGACACTTAAGTCTCTAATTTTTTATTAATAATATTTATCAGAATTTCTGTAAGTCATATGTAACTTTTATTAGATTTTCTGCCAGTTATGGATGCTATCAAAAACACCTAATAATCTGTGGTAATACATAGGAGTATATTTGATATACTGTGACCTTAGTAGTTTTTTTAATTTATTATAGAAGTTATCTGTAAACTATACTGGTATTTGTTTGTATACAATCATTTTATATGCAAATAATGACAATTTTTTCTGTCATTAAGGTTTTACATGTTTCTCCACAGTTTTAATATATCATATATTCTTTTATTATTGGTCCAAAATTTTCTAATATCCATTTTAATTTCTTCTTTGAAACATTAATTATATCGAGTATATTTTTAAATTTTGAATATTTTACTATATTGTGACTATCATTTATTTTATTGTTCTAGCTTAATCTATCTTATTTTCATTCTGATCAGTGAACACACTCTGAATAATTTAAAATATTTAGAAGTATTTATATTTGAGATTTGCTTTATAGCCAGTATATAGTCAATTCTGGAAAATGTCTCATAAGCATTTGAAAATAATACATGTATTCAGTACTGTTTTAATTTCTTATTGTCACTGCAGCATATTACCATGAATTTAGTGGATTAAAACAACATAAACTTATTTTCTTGTAATCTGATCGGCCAGTAAGGATGCATTTGGGGAGTGGGGAGTTGTAGGGGACAATCTGTTTCCTTGCCTTTTCTAAATTCTAGAGATTCTTGCATTCCTCAACTTCTGGCCCTGTCCTGTAGCTTCAGAGCAAGCAGCCTAGAATCCTCCAGTCTCTCTTTCTGCTTCGGTCATTGACATTTTCATGCCTCTGACCCTCCTGCCTCTCTCTTATAAGAACCCTTGTGATTACAGTTGCCCTTCTTGGCTAATCCAGAAATCCTTAATTGAATCACATCTACAAAGTTCTTTTTTCCACTTTCACTGCTTCTGGGGACTGAGTTGTGATTATCCCAAAGGCATGATTTTCTCTACCACATGCAGTTTGGGGTGTAGTGTCTTAAATCAGACGTATTAGCTGTGCTTTTCAAGCATTGTACATTTGCTGAAATTTTGTTATAATTTTGTCCAGGCTCTGTGGCTAACTCCTATAATCCTGTCAGAGTCATTCGAACCACAGCAACTCCATCTTGAGTGAGGGCTAGGAAAATAAGGCTGGGACTTGCTGGATAGAATTCCCAGAAAGTTAGGCATTCCTAACCTCTAGATGTTTACATCTAAGGGAACAGATTGATAAGGTTTACTAAACAGACCCAGACTTGAGAGTGTCCTAATATTCCGATATCTTGAGAAAAAAGGTCTTTCTAATTTTGCTTTAAAGATAATAATATTGATTCTTGCAAAATACAGTAACTAAGAAAATTAACCTTTTATCACAAGCCCTTGTAGCTGAGCATATCTCCCCATGATTTTTTTTATTGTATATGTATACAAGTATTTTACCTAGGGTGGATGCACTCTTCCTCTTAACTTTTGGGAACACCCTACTCTGTCGATGGAGTGGCTGTTCTTTCGCCACTTTACTTTTCTTAACAAACTTGCTTTTGTTTTGCACTGATGACTCGCCCTGAATTTTTTCTTGTGTGAGATCCAAGAACCCAGTATTGGGGTCTGGATCAGGACCCCTTTCCTGTAACAATCCCAGCATGTTGGGAGGACAAGGCAGGCAGATTGCTTTAGTCCAGGAGTCTGACACCAGCTTGGGCAATAGGACAAAACCTCATCTCTTAAAAACAAAAAAAATAGAAAAATTTGCTGGTCATGGTGGTGCATGCCTGTAATCCGAGCCACTCTGGGGGGTGAGGCTGAAGGATCTCTTGAGCCCGGAAGGTTGAGGATGCAGTAAACCCTGATCCCTGATCGTACCACTGTTCTCTAGCCAGGGCAACAGAGTGAGACCCTCATTCAAAATAAATAAATAAACAAACAAATAATAAATAAATTAAATAATTTTCTATCAGTTACTTAGAAAGGTGCGTTAAAATATCTGATTCTGATGTGAAAAGTCTGTCAATTTTGACTTTATGTCCTTTGAAACTATGTACTTGGTAAAGAACAATTTTATTTTAGGATTGGAGTGACGCATTTTATGGAATATTCCACTTACATCTTGTAATATTTATGTATTTCCCTCTTCTGAGACAATGTGTAGACCTTACAATACTTTAACTTCTTGTACTCTACACCTGACTTCCATGCTATTGCTGTCATCTCTTTTAGTACTACATAAATTTTTACCCACATAGCACATTATAATTGTTTCTAGAACTTCTTATTCCTTTAGATCTAACAGCATATTTTTCATTTCTGGTATTATTTAATTCTTCCTGAGATGCAGTCTTCCTTCTGGCATAATTGTCCTTCTGCCTTGAGAATTTGCAATTGTGTATTTTTAAAATCTTGGTCTGATAATGATAACAAATCTCTTAGTCATTGTTTATCTGAAGATGTCTTAACTTTAACTTCTTTTTGACTTAACTTTAACTAATTTTGAAAATATTTTAATGGATCTGGAGTTTTACATAGACATTTTTCTTTCAATGTCTTGAAAGTTTAATTGGTTTTATTTAATGCTCCCTCATTTGTGTTAGCAATGCAGTCCTTCGTCTCATTATATACTAAAAGATAACGTGTCGTTTTAAAAATAGTGTCTTTATAAGCAGTTTGTTTTTGGTTTTCAACTATTTTAAAATGATCTCCGCTATGTGGTTTTCATTTTAGTAATACTGATAGATTTTTTTTTCTTTTATTAACTTTGAAAGAAATTCCAATATCTTCACCTTGTATGTATTCAATTATTGCCCATGAACTATTTGTTCTCCTCTTTTTCTGAGTCTAAAATTACTTGCTTTCTAGATTATTCTTCTGGATTTCATATGCCTCATGTTGTTTTATATTTTTTTTCTTTATATGCTCCATTCTGCATATTTTCTAACTACATTATCTTCCAGAATATTTATTTTTTTTCCTGCTGTGTCTGATGAGTTAAAATCCTCTCAGGTTATGAATTCTTTGGCACTATTTTTATAGGTTCTACTTGATTATTTGGTAGATTACGTTGTTTTTAAACACTCATCCTGTCAACTTTTATTTTCAACATTAATAATAGTTTTATTTTAAAATATTACCTAGTTACTCAAACCCGTATCATATAAACTTCTTTTTATTGTCTGTCTTATCTCTTGGTGTTTGGAAAATTTTAATTGAATGTTGAATATTGCACACATACACACAAAATTTAGACTCTTTTGATAATGTCAGGATTAATTTTTTTTTTTTTTTCTGTCAGGTAGTTAGATAAAAGAGAACAGTTTGACCAATCAAGGATGAATATTTTATTGCTGTATTTCAGGCTTTGTGAACGCTTAATAGTGACAATTTACACTTAATAATATGGAATATGACTTCAGGGATTTCCAAGAAAGGAAGATTTCAGATCTTCACCAGAACTTCTCCTCTTTAGACAAATACGACTTCTAAATTTTTTCTTCTACATAATAAGACTGATAAAAGTTATAGAAAACAGCCGTACTTTTGGCTTCTACGCTAACTGGTGAAAACTCTCAATCACCAAAATGTTTTTCCTTCTTTTCAGTAGATGAGCATCTCATGTGATTACTATGGATATTCTCAAATGCGTTTAAATAGTTGTTTCT
The DNA here is from genome assembly GCF_001698545.2 of Rhinopithecus bieti. Taxonomy (NCBI): domain Eukaryota; kingdom Metazoa; phylum Chordata; class Mammalia; order Primates; family Cercopithecidae; genus Rhinopithecus; species Rhinopithecus bieti. Next base: position 247,006 of record NW_016813548.1, on the reverse strand, counting down.
GCATGTTGTACGGGTTTAATATCTATTATCAGTGAAATGGTTAATATTTAATTATGATGCTAAAGAAATGTCATAATGTTATGCAAGAAGTAATCTTTTATTCTACTTAAAGGGTGATAGATATACACTTCCTACCAAATAGAGAAGGCTGTTTTCCACCATTGTGTCATTTCCTACCAGTGAGTGAACAGAGCCACCATTTAGGACATGGGAAAGGAAAACTGTAGTAACATTTTGCAATATTAAGTCTATAGTAAACACTATTGCTTGGTTGTGCAGGTAAAACAGGAAATAGGGATTTTATAAAGCCTACTAAGGTCATAAAGCTTTTTAAAACATCTTAGATAACATAGACTTCAGTAGGAAAATAAATGACTATTCAGTATCCTTTGGAAGCAATTGCAGGAAAGCAAGAAGAAAAATAAGTTTAAAAAGGTTGTTATTAATATTGATATAAGTAATCAAATCAAGTACAGACCAAGAGTGAAGCTAGTCTTAGGAATGACTTTAATCTGAATATTAAATGGTGTCAGAACTCTCTGTCTCCTTCTCTCATCTCTTTCTCAGAAGGATTCTGAGAGTCTTCAATGTTTGAATCATATGCAAAAAATAAAACCAATCACTGTTGAGAATCAGGGTATCTTATAAAGAAGGCAGCTCACACTGTAGACACATAGTTTGTGTGTTCATGGAGATGAAGATTGCAATATAGTGGATAGATTATACAGGTATGTAAAACATCAAAAGCCTTCAATTCATCAAAGCCACCACCCCAATTTGTATGTACTGTTATACCAAAGTTGTAATTTAATCAGAATTATATAAAGGCATTATTAAAGTATATTAAGAACTTTTATAAATAATTGTTTACTTTTGGACCTAAAGAAATGACAAAATTAGATTTTTAAAATAATAAATGCATGGATGAAATTCACTTATTTTTAGGACATCCAGAAAGTGATGTAATGATCATTGTCATTTGGCTTTTCATTATTTTTCTACTATAAATCAGTTTATTTACTTTTAAGGCTTATGACTTTCATTTTCAAAAGATGAAGACAATTTTCATATTGTTATACATTAAGAGTCATAGAAAAAATCAACAAGGAATCATTTTGAACTTCAGCAAGCTTTGTTACTTGACTTATTACTGTTATAGGAAAATTGTCTTAAAACACACAAGTTGATTGTGTTACAAAATAAGCAGTTTGGGCAAAGGTATAGATTGCTTAGGTTAACAGCAAACAGTATGAGCAATAATGGTTTTGAAGCAAATGAAAACATTTGAGCAGATATGAATTAGTTACATAGATATGTATAACAATCCACAAAGACATGAATACACAAAAATTCTCCGTCAATGAATCTCAGACATTGAAAGGATAGCAATACTAATTATATAAACTTGACAAGCATGTTCAAAAGCACAGTGATAGACTGAATTCATTTTTAATCATACAATTTTATGGACTGATAAAGTACATGGGTAATTTATTAATTAAAATATAATGAGGATAGAGATGTTAAAATATTCATTGAAACTCATGAGGTTAATTAAAATACTCTGTAGATATTTCTAGACTAATATAACTCACATAAATTATTAGATAGCTCTGATTTGACCCATTGAGGATGCACAACTGAGGAAAATATTTTAAAATGAAATAAAAAATATCGGACCAATAAACATTCTTAGAAAGGATTGTGTTGTAACAATGTTTTGATTTTCTTCCTTTATATTTTCATAATTCATTGTTCACTGATCTACCTCTGCGTCCTTGAGAATTACTCCGAAATATCTGCCCCATTTTAAACAGTATCAGCATCATTATGTACTAAGCTTATTCTCTTTGTACACTTTGAAAATACTACACCCAAATCAACTGCATTGGGAACAATGACTACAAGTTATAGAGTGTTTTTTCTTGTGCCAAGCAGCATGCTAAATGATTAACATTCATTATCCATTATCCACAATGAACCTATAAAATACTACAGCTTGAACGTGTTAAGTAACTTGCTCAATCTCATTTCACTAGTACTTGGGGATGTTGAGGCTTCAGTCAGCATCGTCAGTATCTAGAGATGCATCCTGAAACATTTCATAATTTGATTCTGATAGTATAATAGTTACTACTAATATATAACAAATTTAATTCTCCATCAATGAATCTCAGAAAAGCAAGCCCAGGAATATATTAAAAAGAATTCATATTTAATTTTCTAGTATCTCAAGAGAATAAAACAAAGTATATTTTCTAAACATGTAATGTTACAAAGTGTGTCATATTAGACATTAAAAGGATAGCAATACTCATTATATAAACTTGATAAGCATGTTCAAAAGTGCAGTGATAGACTGAATTCATTTTTAAAATATTTTCCTCAGTTGTGCATCCTCAATGGGTCAAATGTGACTATATGAGAGATTCTGGTATAGAATTGTGGTGTGTAAAACGATATTCAACAACAAAAGAAAGAAGAAGGAGAAATAATATAATATATTTGCATACCACAATGTAGATCAATGTTTTCCGACATTGCATGTACATTTAGCTTCTATTCCTTAAAATACTGACCCAGCCACCCCCCACAGCTATTTTCTCAAAAGTTATAAAAGGAAATTAAATTTCCTCTTTGACACACCTGTCAAAACATCAAAGATTATAGTGTCTTCCACCTGTAGATGATATTTTTCTACATATTTTCTTTATGCACAAAGGTACTAAGCATATTTAAGAGATGCAATAATTTAGCACTTTATTTTTTTTACAAACCTATATTTGCTTTTGTCGAAACGACTTCAAACTTGAATCCATCACAAAAGGCTTTTATCAGCTCGAGTTTTACGCAAAAGAGTTTTATATCAAGACTTCAAAAGACTTTGTATTCTATCCAGCTTGGTAGAAGAGATGAATCAGGACCAGGCTACAAATTCAATGAACAGAATCTTTACACTGGATTTTAAAAACTGCCTACAGAAAGAAATTTGTCAACTACAGTAACTCTGCATGTGATAGCTATATCAGGAGGGATTATGAATATAAGAAAGTTATGTTATTCTAAAAGTTATTTCATGAAGAATATGAAAGTGTGTGAGCTGTACTATGTTTTCTTAAATGTGTCAATTAAACTTTCCCACTGCAAAACCAGCTAGTAAGTAAGCTATTCTTTTATGCCTACAGCCTTTTCTTTCCTACCCAGAAGTCCAGGAAGAAAAAACTTCTGATAAACTAATATATTTTAAGTGTTAAGTATTTACCTTTTATGGCCTACTTGAAATATAAAATGTTGTTGTTGTTTACACATATACAATTAAATGTGAATTTCTAAATTTTCAACTTAATTGGAATGTGTGTTATTTGAATTTAAAGAACAGACTAGAATTGGAAAACTCAGCAAATAGCTTTTGTTGACACTTCAAGGAACTAATTTGGCAAGTGCTTGGCTAAAATTGACCCACCTCTGCATGCTCCCTATTGACTGCCACCTACTCCACCTGTGATCCATTCCTAGAAATAGTCATACAGCCTAAATTAACTGGAAGGCTTTTCTCTTCCTCATATTCTTGAAAGAAATATTCCTCAGCTTAAAGAGAGGAACAGGATGGTTCTGAGTAATAAAAAAATAAACGTTCTTCTTACATATCAATGACTTTGATATTTAAATGTGAATTACGTCTAGAAGCAAGTGTACCTATTACATATGGGAACAAAGTCAGTGTTCAGAGGAAGCTACTTACAGTTTATTTCTAAGATCATGAATTGTCACACAAATGTAAATGAAAAGAAAAAGAACTTATGATAAAGTCATTGTAGCATTGCAGTGAATTTTAAGAACAGAGTAAGTTTTTCAAAAGGGCATTATATTTAATGCATAGCAGTCATATTTACTTTGTGAAATACTTTTTTTTATTTATTTTGTAATGAGAAATTTACCTCTGGGTCAGAAGTGCATTTTTTAATCCCTAAAATGATTGTATCCCAACTGAATGTATATTTAAAATGGAAACTTTAAAACAGTACCACGTTTCCCTGTTACTTTTGTTACTTTAGGGGAAAAGGGTAGGTTTTCACATAGATAAGGTAAAATCATTGTGTTCTTTTCAAATATTCTTAAATGACTTTTAAAATGGCATGTACGGCACATACAGAGAAATGACAGATAAAATGAGTATATCAATGAAGTGATAAATCATATCATTCTTCATGTAGTTTATAAATGGTAACATCTGAAAAGATTATAGATTATTTTTGCTTGCATTATTTAAATATTTTATTAAAGTTGGAGTAAAAAGAATAAAATGTTATCTACATTTTATGTATTCAATCAACAAAATATGTAAGTATTGTTTCACCTTAGATATAAAGAGTATGTAGAAACTCTAGGACTGGCAATTCTGTTGTGACTGTGTGTCAAAGAACGATCATTTTATGGACGGACAACATGAGAAATGTAGAAACAAGCACCTTATTTTCTTGTCCCTTTCCACGCCCCACTTAGGTCAGGTATTCAGACTCTACAACCTATTCCTAGTGCATTTATCTAATTACATATTTCCTCTCAAAGCTCCATAATCTGACTTATCAACTTTCCTAGTTGCATTTTTCCTGATTGCCTCTGGGCCTTTCATTCTTCCGCTATTAACAACAAAATTGCTACTTAAATTTTTTATAATGATGAGATTAAAAGATTCTTTGAGTCGATCCTAAACTCTTGGATCTCAGACTGTTTATAAAGGGCACTCAATTGCAAACGCACACATCCTATGTGGAGATTTGGCCTTACATCCCCATGTAGAACCCATAGTTGACTATATCAGTCACAAAACATTTTTGTTCCTCTGGCCAGTAGACTAAGCCTAACTATAATCCAAATACTCTTTAAATGTCTCATCTTTTTGTCTATGTTTTTGGTCACTGATGACCTGAATCTGACAGCACAAGTGGCCATGGAGGTCTACCGCAACCTATTGCATGTTGGGAAGAAGGACATTCTTCCGAAAAGCAGGCATTCTAGCTTAGTAGCACTTTAGCCACATGGAAGGAAGTAATCCAAAGATGCAAACATCCAAATCAATGCTATGCCAAACAGAACATTTTTAAATATCTCTCCAAAATATGATAATTACAATACCCTTACCTTAGAGTTTGTTTTAGCATCTCTATAAACCTAGATTTGCATTCTAAGATTCATTCTCTGAGAAATTAAATGATGGGGAAAATTTTAAGAATCTCCTAAACTTGCAGTATGAAATTACAAATTAAAAATGATGCTCCTTATGCTAATGCTGATGCCAATGATATTAATTTTAAACAATGCTATAATTTACATGATTTTATTGTATTCTAACCACTGTAGTAGTCCTAAAAAATTAGAAGAAAGACACACACACATATTTGTATGATGTGTGTGTATATATATGCACTTTTAAAATTAAAATTAATATTTTAAATTTGGGGAAGTGGTACATAAAATGAGTTTATAATATGAGTTTTCCCAACTTCTGAAACCAATGAAAGTGAATCCAGAATTTGGAACAATGTCTGTGTCATCGTTAAATAAGTGATTTTTTACTATTATAAATTAAACAATGGGTATCAGATACAAACGTTCTCCCTTCCAAAGATTTGTCCTAACCTCCACCTTTGTAGGTAATATGTATTTCTCCATTAAAGCACAGTTAAAGTGAAAAAAAAATCAAGGCTTTTTTGAGGCTAACATCATTTATGGGGCCTCACTATGTAAGTATCTTCTCATGCCCAAAAGTTACTAGTTATCAAATAGACTGTCTACATAGATCAGTTTTCCTGCTCTACTGTCTACATTTTTGCTGGTAGATGTACTTGCATTAAACTTGAACTTTCTCATAATTTTGTCCAAATTGGATTATCAATTTAGGAAGCTGCGGTGTGTACAGTTTGGTGTTTTCAAGGTAAGTTTCTTTAAAATTGTTCTTTAGCATTATTTTCAACAATTATTTATTGAATATCTACCAATTGGCAGACTTACAATTTCTAGTGATCAGCACTGAACAGTATAGAAAGGTTTACTCTCCTCCTTCTTAATAAAAAAATTATAGTTCTAGCAGAGATTAATGTTAGATGGCCATCTAACTTATTCCAATGACCTCAGACACCCATAACGTTAAAGTTTAAAGAATCAATTTGATTTGACTAAATACTGATGCTCTCTATTGGAGACTTACATCAATCACTTCTTTTAAGTATATTGTCTAGCCACTTCGAAAATGAAAATATAGTGAGAGCTGATGTCAAAAGCTGTTAAAAGAGTTGAAGACATTGAGTTTTTCAAATGTCAAACACCAGACCAAGAAAAAATTACAGGGCCAGTGTTATATCAAACACAGGGCCAAAAAAAAAAAAAAAAAAGAAAATGCTTGACTTTATAGTCAGAAGATTATGGCTGATAGGTATTTGAGATAGTAATAACCCTTTCTTAACTACTACAAAATTAAATATTCTGTATTTTCTATAAGTTAAATAGCATGGTTTTAGCAAAGCAGTTGCATGGTCCAAAATACAATCACTCAACCAAAAAAAGTCTGCTTGGACTTTTATGCATTTTTAAATTCCTTGTTGAAGCCAAATTTAGAAAATTTACAAGCTTCTTGAAGAACTATATTAGTTCTTAGAATGTTCCTGAGACCACGGCAAGTGTTCCAAAATGATATTTTATTACACCCTTAGAAATTTTTAAAAATTGCAAACTATAGCATGATGTCTAGCATATCTCTAAAATCTAAAACACATCTGTACTCCAGCCTTTATATTAGACATGCTGAGAATGTCTTTTGCTGAAGGATGATTGAAAAAAGTCACAAGGTTGCTGAGCATCCTAAATGACCAGTGCGAACACTAGACAAAGATAAATGGAAGAGATAAGAAGGACCCTTTCTTTAATAGACCCTGATCTCTCTTTCCACAGAATTTTTGTTTTCCCACAATAAAATCTCACCTGTTGTAACTATCTTATCTTATGTGTTTATACCTATCCATATTTCAAGACATTTTTTTGAACATATGTGAAAAATATGGTTTTTTCTCCTGAGGATTGCACAGTCAGGTGGGCTAAAGAGTGACAGCAAAGGAAGGAGCAATTATGTCAGCACCACGACAGAGGAAAACCCAAATTTCTACGGACGCACGCAGCCTAAAATGGGAATTATGAGGGCTGTAGCAGAGAAGGTGACTTAAGATCTGAGTCAAGAAGAATTACTTGCATTAGTCAGATAAAGAAAGAATGAGTAGACTAAGAACATTCCTGGACAAGGGTTCTGTTTACAAACTCACAAGAATTTGGGAAGCTGTGTAAATTATAACTTGAAACACAATGAATGAGCTAGAACAAGAATGAGGAGACCACTTTTAAGTCGCAAAAAAATACAATTTTATTTCAAAATGGATATAGAGAAAGAATTGATGAGCTGTTATGCGGGGGGGTGGGGGGGGTGGACAAGAATTCATATATTTCTGGATATTGCTGTGTTAATTTCTGCTTTTCATTCTCACTCAGATCCAGTTGTAAGCATCAAATAATTAGGTGTTACCGGTGCCTTTAGCAAGCTCCATTTGTGTTTTCTGAAATGCCTTAAAGTTCACAGCGCTGATTTTATAATGGTGTGAATTATTAGATCATAATAAATATTCAGAGATGTGTTGGAGCAGCCAATGATGAACCCACCACAGAATATCTCACTTGAAGGTGAAATAGGTCACCTATTGTGCTCACTCATGTAATCAGCCTATTTTCAACATGAAAGATCTGGGGAGCTGTTGTATATATTCCTGAAGTCAATTCATATTATTGAATATTAAGCAATAAGGCCCATTCAGTATCTTGATTGTCATGTAGCCAAATGAAAAAGAACAGGAGAAATAAAAAGGGGAGGCAATAGAGTTTATTACATTGGAAAGATTTCTGAGTTAGGCCAGAAGAGAGTAATATTGCTTCTGATGGTTATTAAACATATATATTATAAACTAAAGAAATGTTCACCCATTAAGGTAGTTGATAATATTGGTTCCTGCACATGCAGGGACAAAGTGTTTTCAATACAGCTTTGATATGTGGTGTGATGGTGAAGGACAATGATTTTACATATGTTAAATTTCAAAGTATTTTTTTTAACATTGGATAGAGATATTTGGAGAAAATAAATAAAAGGTAATAAAAAGGTTTCATAACTGGTGTCAAGTATAAATACAACATGGAAAAGTTACAGGAAGAAAACATGATTTTTAAAATTTCTATTTCTATAAAATGAACATTGGAAAGCAGTCACACAAAACATTGAAAATGAATATAGTAAAAAGGTTCTGTAATAGCAGAGTTATGAAAGAAAACATTCAGCTCACAAAAGCAGTCATTTACCCTTCAAAAACAGTGATTCTTACTTGAACACCAATTTGAGCCAGCATGAATTTCATAAAGAGGATCACCTCTTTATGAAATATTTTTTGTGATATATGCACAAATAGCCTCTGATGAGAGGAAAGGATACAAATTTGTGTGTGTGTTTTCAAAATTTGGCAGTGGTTTAAAAAAATATATTTATCTGTAGAATGTTCATACTTAGCAAAGGTAAAATTCACTTGAAATGTATCTGGTATGATGAACTAAATTTTAATTTTAATTTAATTTGAATTACACTGTAAAAACATAACCAATGTGTTACGACTGAATTGCATTCCACACAATTATATTTTGAACTCCTACCACTCAGTACCTCAGAATGTGACTGTATTTAGAGACAAGGCCTTTACGGAGATAATACAGTAAAATGAGGTCATATGAGTGGGTTCTAATTCAAGATGACTGGTGTCCTTATAAGAAGAGGAGATCCCAGCACTTTGGGAGGCCGAGACGGGCGGATCACGAGGTCAGGAGATCGAGACCATCCTGGCTAACACAGTGAAACCCCGTCTCTACTAAAAAATACATAAAACTAGCCGGGCGAGGTGGCGAGCGCCTGTAGTCCCAGCTACTCAGGAGGCTGAGGCAGGAGAATAGCGTAAACCCGGGAGGCGGAGCTTGCAGTGAGCTGAGATCCGGCCACTGCACTCCAGGCTGGGCGACAAAGTAAGACTCCGTCTCAAAAAAAAAAAAAGAGAGAGAGAGAGAAGAGGAGATCAAGACACACACACACAGAGGAAAGACCATGTGAAGACACAGAGACAAGACAGCCATCTACAAGCCAAGTAAAAAGACCTTGAAATGAAACCAGCTTTCCAGTACTTTGATCCTAGATGTCTGGCCTCTCGTTCTATGAAAACACAACTTTCTGTTATTTAAACTAGCCGTCTATGGTACTTTGTTATGGCAGTTCTGGTAAACTAATACACGGGAAAAATGTATTTCTGTTGAATGCAACTGTATTATTTTTATAAGACTAAATTTCACCTTAATGATTGACTATTTAATAGCCAAACTAGAATGAAATATAAGTTTCAAATACCTACTGGATTTCAAAACTTTCCTTGGGCAAAGAAAAATAAAATACCTAACAATTTTGTGATAACACATTAAAATCACATTTTCTATATGTTACACATTTACTATTTGAGATAAAATATATTATTATATTAAGCTTACATGTTTTATCTTTTAACGTGGCTTTCTTAACCTTTTCATATGGCTACCAGAAAATTTAAAATCATTTATATTTTTTGCTTTATATTTATATCAGAGAGCTATGTTCTAGGCATTAATCTTCCTTTATAATATTAGGAATAAAGAAGAAAAGTTAGAAAGAGAGAAGGGATGAACTCAAATCACATATTTTTAAGGATAATATGGCTCATAAAATAATATCTCATCACTATTTCCTTCACACATAGATCCAACCAAAGAGATCTCATTTTCTATGCAAAATTTCCCCTTAACCATACAAATATCCACTGTTTGCATTTTTTTTCTAGGATCTCTTTCTGACATGCATAGTAAAGAGATTTAAATACTAAGTTTCTGATCTTACTGTCTAACTGTAACTTTTTAAATTATTTTTCCAGTAGTTTTTTGGGGAACAGGTGGTGTTTGGTTACATGGGTAAGTTCTTTAGTGGTGATGGTGATTTCTGAGATTTTGGTGCACCCATCACCCGAGCAGTGTACACTGCACCCAATGTGTAGTCTTTTATTCCCTCACCCTCATGATTTTTAACCACACAATTGAGAAGGGAATATTTTTTGTCCTAAGCTTATTATTAGTTTCCAAATTCAAACAAATAAATTAATATACAAATGAAATTTTACATGTGTGTTTGACAAAATGAAAACTGGAGGCTTTCTTTAATCATTTAAAATGCCAGCGTCTCTATGAAATCACTCCCTTATTGTATCTTAAAAATAGATCAAAGTCAAGTAAAACAAAATTTTCTGTTAAGATGAGGGATCAGTAGGAAATGACTATGGTTAAAGAAGATGGTCTCAATTTTAGACAGAGACAAGTTAAGCATTTAAAAATAAACCCCTAAGAATGGGTTTAAAAGTCAGGATATAAATACAACATAGTGCTTACTGCATGCCATTTTTTAAGGTTCTGGTTAAAATACAAATATCTGATATTCTCAAGAAATTCCTACTATCTTAATTCTTTTTTTAACAGGAAGTATCTCACCCCACATAAAAGAAGGCCTTTAAGTATTAGCTCTTTCTGCAGGGTAATCTAGTAAAATTCATTAACTTTTATCTAGTCAGCATTAATAGATAGAGGTATTCAGTGTCTTGTAATCCCTGCAACCTTCCCATTAACACCAAAGAGTCTTACTCTTCTTGATAAACCTCATACACTGTTCTGCTCTGAACCAATTGAACGTTTTACATTGATAAATCAGATGTAATAGGTTCCTGGTTCACAGATGCAGCCTTTGAGTCTTTTGTCATGTTTCCTGACGAGATCACCAGAAATCACTTAGGTAATGATGTAATAATTCACTATTCTGATGTCTTCATCTTTGAAGTTCAGAACTTCACTTTTCTAAAAACTTAAAATTTTCAAGTAAATACCTTTTGTTTTACAACATTTAATAATAAAATAATATATTTAAGTTCTAGTTGTATCTCCGTAAACAATGTAAAGGAAGAGCTTGCCATGGAAAGTCAGTTTGTTAAAACTTATTAGTCCAGAAATTACTTAGATCCGTTCTTGCAACTTACTTTACAAAATTCCCAAGTCTTACCTACTGTTATAATCTCAATGGTAGTAATAAGTTTCCATAAACCATAGTAATTCACAGGCTATTTGACAAACAGTACATTTAAAATTATGAGATTTGAGGGAAAATCTAATCACAAAAGGAGTCTATGATGACAGACATACTGGCACTTACTAATCTTGCTGAATTCACTTAGATCTGGCTGGGGAAAGCATTGAACTTATTTACATACTGTTTAACTTTTCACAAATGTCTTCTTTCTTATAATAATTGTTTTTTAATCACAATCATTTATATGAATACAAATGCCTTTAAATATAGTTATCATCCTTGTTCTGTACTTTTAATGCCAAACAGCCATATTTGTAGTTTAAGAATAGGGGTGAATAAAGTTAATGGAGTAATCATGCTGTGGACTATGATATTTATTTTCTGGGATACAAGATTTGATAAAACTTGTAGCTTCAATTAAAGATAATGTTATTTAAATTTTAGTGATTTACATGTCATAACACTGAAGTGAGTAAAAATTAAACTTATCTAAAAATAATATGAGATCAGAATGTAATGAAGCCCTAGTCAATAAAGTTTATGGTGGCTTTTGCTGTGTGTCCTGTAGGATTATATTCTATAAGGAAATACAATAATCCCCAAAAAAAAAAAAAAAGAGAGAGAGAGAGAGAAAAGAACAAAAGCAGTTTTGTGGTATGTGCCTCTTATTTTTATTTTTATTTTTGAAAGATTTTATGTAAAAGACAGACAAAGCTATATGATCCTATACCCTTCTTTGGAACAACGGAGAGTATTCTCAAAATTGAAAAGAAACTCATTTTACTGGTAAATTGAACTATAATTTATAAAGCATTAGAGATACTTACTAAAGGAGGCATATCATAGAATAATAAAACTCACCATCTCTTCTGAACAACTGAATTTTACATACTCTGACTTTCTTAAAGCAGGACACATCTGTATTTCTATTAATCATTTATTAAGAGTAAAATGATTCCTCTGCTGGTGAAAACAGGAATACCTGAGGGTGATTGTTTGAAGTTTTAAGACTTTTCCTGACTTCACTTCTGTGTTGCCATGTTCTCCAGGAAAAGAAATCATAATTGCTGCAATGATGCCACATTCTGTCAACTTCTCATTCATTAAGAGATTGATACATTATAATACATAAGGATTTTAGGCATAAGATTAAAGCAGAGAAAAGTGAGTATCTAATGCTATGTCAGAAGTGAGTGGATCCTTCTTTAGGGTGATTTCTCAAATAAGAAAGGTGAAATGAAGGATCCTTCAAGGTCAAAAATACTCATTGGTTAAAGTGTGATGGATTGGTAGGACTGGCAAATCATTACTAGGGTGAGACAAGTAGTTGAGATCTAAAAGAACAATTTTTTTTCACGTGCACTGGGGATGGGAGCAGGTTGGTAGGAATTCATTCTTCTGTGGACAAGTGTTTGGTAAGCTCATGGGAATATTGTCAGCTTTGAGCTGCCATTTAGAAAGGGCATATTTAATTACTGCATAAAACAAATAAATAACAAGGGTTTATTCCTAAGTTGAGTCTTCTTCTCCAATCTTTTCTTCTGTATTTCCTTAATAGCACAAAGTTGGATCACACAGTGAAAACAACCTCTCTGCCTAGCAGTACTGACCACTAGGAACCTATCACAACGGCGCATTCTTTACTTTGCTCCTTTGCTCCTTCTCTGCTCCTTCTTCCCCTATTCCTCTTCATTTTACTCAATACTCAATCTCTGCCAAGGGTCATCGTTGATAAATGAAGATGTCTAGAGATGGCTCCTACTCTGTGTAAAGCACCCTAGTTCAGTCTATGAGATCTTAGTTTGTTCTCAACCTCAAATCACCAAATGCCACATGGCCTGCTCATGTTTATAATTCCTTCTTTTTTGAGCCCAGAGGGATTTTGCAAAATTCCTATATTTCAGAGAGTTCTCTTATCTATCTAGCTCAAAGTTGTAACCTGGGCTAGTCAGACTTGCTCATTCTGTCAATGTAATCCACTCTACGACAAAGAAACAAATTCCTTAGTCAGACACTTTGGTTTCACTGTTTCCAGTTTTTTACAACTAAAGATTTATTTTGGTCTTCTATTCACATTTATTTAATCATATCACTGGGAATTTGGAGAAGAATGGGGTAAATATATTAGCTCAAATTTCCCCCATTGCTTTTAAGATAAAATTCCAATGCTTAAACAGGGCTTACAAAGCCTCCCATGACAGCCTCAGATCTCATTTCCTTCTGTGCTCTACCCCCCAGACTTTTCTTCCTTCTGGCCCTCAAATGTACCAGGTTTGCTCACAATTTGAGGTCTTTGAACCTGTGATCCCTTTTACCAATAACCATATTAATCTCGTTCTTTACAATACCTAAAACCTTAGAACAAAGTTTAGTACAAATAAACTACTCAATGAATATCTGTTTAATGAATGATCTTTGAATAATATAAGTTTTAAACTGTTGTATTAATTTCTAAAAAACACAGCACAATGGTTTCCTTAGCATATTTTCCTACTATCACATATGCAGCATATATACTTAAGGTATATTTTACATTTTTAACTAAAATACAGTATGAACTACAGTATAAAATTATTTATGAAACATTATTTTAAATGAATGAAATGTATGAATGAAATGAAACCACATAGGAAAATCTGTTCTATTATCAATTCTCCCAGAGACGGGTACATCTTGGGCTCTCTTCATGGGAAATTAATTACTCATCATAGTACTAGATATTGTATATTTTATACAATATATTCATCAAGATAACAGTTCTAAAGTATAACCCTAAGGCATGCATTCATTTGAATACCTATTTATGTTGGCTTAATGATACATTATTAACTCACTTCACAGGAGCCCTTTTTCACCTCAGCTGGGCCATCAACATCAACTTAATTTTTTTCTCTGTATTTCTGTTCTGCTCCCAATTCAGTTCCCCACATCAGCAATTCTAGAAAGGATATACATTAACTGTACACATATTTTAATGATTCTCAATTCTGAATGTTAGTGAGTTGTGCCCTTCATAATTCAAGTATACTTATCTTTGATGAAAAATATTCAGTTATAATTGATACATACATTTTCTACTTGTGATACTTTTTCACAAGTTCAATTGGAGCAGGAGATTGCAAGAGTACAACTAGTTTAGATTTTTAAGATTTTTTTCCTACACTAATGACTGTGCACTTTATCCTGCAATAATGGAATATTTTTAAGGACCAAGGCAAAAAACTTTTGTTATCTGTATAAGCTTGTTTTACAAAGGATCACTCTTACAGGTATATTGTCTATAGTTTATTAGATGTACAACTTAGCACATGTATAGTGCATATATGTGTATATATATACACACACACATATTAGATGAAGTGCTTTTACACTTCTATGTTATTTAACTATAAAAATCAATTACTCATAGAGCACAATGACTCTGAGTTAGATGTTATTTTTATCCCCATTTTACTGATGAGAAAACAGAGATATATATACCGCTCTGGTTAGTTGCATAAATTCTGTAGTTAGATATGAACCCAGGTAATCTAGTTTCAGAGTCCATGTTCTTTGTCATCATGAAACATTGTCTTTATTGTTTTGATGATAATGTTTTAAATTCAGAAAGAACTTTTCAATAAACTGACAGAACTAACAACACGTTATAATAGTTGGAACTTTGATGTACTTGATGTACTTGAGAAGTGTTTCATGTACTTATATGTAGTTGTTGATTTTTATTTGACTACAAATTAATTGTACATTTCCTATTGCCATGGCTCCCATGCTCCTACATTCTGGCTCTTCTTTACCTCTCCAGCTTCACCTTTCAACTTGCTTCAGTTTGCATCTCTACTCTTGACATACCTACAGTTGCTTCTATTTGCATCTTGGCTCCAGACATACCTGCCAGGATGATATGCTATCCTAATACTGACCTTCAACCCCTGCTGTGGCTTCCCTAGTCAGTGTAAATTTTTAAGATTTATTCACAAATGCATCTACAAAGCATTTACTGACCTTCAAGATTGAGTTGATGATTTTATCTTCTGTGCTCCAAGAGCCATATATAGAATATCATCATAGTGCCTATTGCATTTTATTGTACTTATCTTTTTACACACCTCTGTCTCTATCAATTTTACTGTGAACCAATATTATATTTTGTATTGCTAGTGTAATACCGAACACATATTGGTAGGCAATACATTTAGGTTAATGAACGGACAAATGAATAAATGTATGTGTGATGCGTTTGTCTTGGATATTGTTACTGAGAGAGTGAAATGTCCTAGTGTACAAAAACAAAACACAGGTCATTGATGGTACCTGTCCTTTTTTGATTGAAAAGAGTTGACTCCAGTGATATTATTTATGACAGCAGAGCTCAAACACTTCTATAGACCTTTTTATTGGGAAGTTTATTTCAACAGGGAAATATAACTGACAAGATAATAATTGTTACTTACTTTTAGCATCAGAGGCTCACAGAAAATAGGCAGTCCCTTCTATCACTGCTTCAGTAATTATCCTTCCTCCCTACTAGATACTGACACAATCATGAGAAAGGCAGAAGTTGGTCTTGTAATCCATGTCAGTTCTTATTTTTTAATAATTCTAGGCAAGAGCAGAAAACTCAGATAATTTTTAATAATAGCAATAAGTACTCAATATATGATAAGATGGAAAAGTACATAGGGGTATTTCATTAACAAAAAATGAAAATAATAACCAATCATTTATATTTCAGATAAATATGTAAATTCTGGCATTTAGATATTATTATTGCTAATTGAATTTTAGTTAAGAAGCTTGTGAGTTACTATTTAGTATAAGCTAGTTTTTTCTAAAGTTATCAACAAAATTTAGAATAGCAGAATGTAATAAATTAGAATGTCTCCAGTATACTTTACTTAACACCTTTATTTGTGTTGAAAGAACTTTGGAAATTTTATATTACCAGGATGTCTAAGTCCTTTGTTTTCTGTTTTGTTTTGACCTTAAATTTTACAGAATATCCATTAGGCTAAAATTCCATAGAAAGTTTCTGCATAAGAAATTTGCTATTTAGAAATTGTGTAGTATAATCTGAGTAACTATTGCTTTTATTATAATAAGATTGAGTTTTCTGAGTAAACTACAATGGACTACTTTTACATTTTTACATTAGTAGAAACAATCTACTAGAAGTTAATTCAGTGGGAAGAAAATTCTATAATAGTTAGAACTTCACACAGGGGTTCTAATTGAATTTAGCTGGAGCAAGACTAATGCACTCTTTTAGCAGATTTGAGTCAGTTCCTTAACTCTAAGGAAGATTGCTTTGCTATTCTGCCCTTGCCTAGGATTATTAAAAAAATGAGAACTGACATGGATTACAAGACCAACTTCTGCCTTTCTCATGGTAGTGTCAGTAACTAGTAGGGAGGAAAGGTAATATTATTTTTTAATCTAGCAGTATGATGAGGGTCCCCTGAAATAAGGACATTTACTGTATTTGTTCTTTTTTAAAACAACTTTTATTTTTCTTCCAACACAACTAATCAAGTCAGCTGACCTTGGCTAGTCCTGTAACATCTACTTTGTAAAGAACACCCTAGGCCGGGTGCGGTGGCTCACACCTATAATCCTAACACTTTGGGAGGCTCAGGTGGCAGATCACCTGAGGTCAGGAGTTCAAGATCAGCCTGGCCAACATGGTGAAGCCTGTCTCTACTAAAAATACAAAAATTAGCCAGGCCTGCTGGCACGTGCCTGTAATCCCAACTACCCAGGAGGCTGAGGCAGGAGAATCGCTGGAACCCGGGAGGTGGAGGCTGTAGTGAGCCGAGATCATGTCACTGCACTCCAGTCTGGGCAACAGAGCAATATTCCATTTCAAAGGAAAAAGAAAAGCATACATACTAATAATATAGAGTTACAGAATAAATCTAAATCTTAAGTTCCTTCTAATTCAAATTTTAAGAAACAAATAGGCTCAAACCATTATACTTTTTCCCTTGCTATATACACGTTACTTATTCTAAATATCTTCTATGTTTGAAATTACTTAACTCTGTGTTTCAAAATCCTTAAGTCCTTTTTACAATAGGTGTCCATACTTAGATTTTTTCATTGTTCTTATAGTAGGTGAATTTAGGGAATATTCTGAAAGGCATCTAAACTCTTCTGGACATAGTGGAACCTGGAAAGATCAGTGTTCTCCTTGAGAACAATAGATTAAAAGACCTCTTTATAACAGAATTAATATTGATATAATTATAACTTTTGGCAAAATAGCTGTAAGTTTAAGGAGTCTAAAATGGAAAATAACTTTTATAGGGTTTATTTAATAATAAATTACAACCCAATTCAAAGAGCTGTTTTAAAAGGACATTGGTTAAAGGATGGAATGTTAAAAATAGTCCTATCATAAGATATATTACACATAACACACATATGCACTGTTTTCTGCCAGAAAACCACATCCTAAATGGGATTGGAGGGATTTTTCATGTTGTTTTACATGACAAATGTTTGTATGTATCTATCTATATGTCTATATATACACATCTTTATATATGTGTGTATATATGTATATATGTGTATATATATGCACATATACACAAATATACACATTTGTGTGTATGTTTTGTTTATAGATGTATACATAAACACAATATACGCATACATATATAAAGATATATATACATACATTCACACAAAATATATATTATATATAAATATATGTAAATTTATATCGTGTATATATCTTTATATATATATGTGCAT
This sequence comes from Rhinopithecus bieti, assembly GCF_001698545.2. Lineage (NCBI taxonomy): Eukaryota > Metazoa > Chordata > Mammalia > Primates > Cercopithecidae > Rhinopithecus > Rhinopithecus bieti. The sequence goes on along the minus strand of NW_016813548.1, from coordinate 229,026 downwards.
TTGGGTCTATTTTGTTTTTCTAACAGCTTAATTCAGATGTGTTTAATATACAATAAGCTGCACTAATTTAAAATATACAATTTTTAATAAACATATACACCCATTAAAACACCTTCACAGTCAAGATACAGATTATGTACATGCTCCAAAACTTAACTTGTACCTTTTCTTAGTTCCTCAATTCTTTACTTCCTTGCACACTCATCCAGCCAATGGAAATCACTGATCTGCTTTCTTCCACTAGAAAATAGTTTGAATTTTAACAATTTTTACATAAAAGAAATTTAAAGGATAAATGTACTCTTTTCTGCCTGGTTTCTTTCCTTCAGCATAATTCTGAGCTTCATCCATGTTGTTGCAGGAATCGGCAGATCATTTCATGTTATTATTGGCTAATATTCTGTTTTAGGGACACACCACACAATTCCTTTATTCATTCATCTGTTAGAGAACACTTGGGTTGTTTCCAGGTTTTCACTATTGTAAATAAAGTTGCTATATACATTTGTGTATGTATAAGCCTTTGTATGGACAGATGGCTTCATTTATCTTGGGCTAAAATCCTAGGAATGAGTTGGTTGGATCATTTGGTACATATGTTTTTAACTTTCTAAGAAACTGCCAAACTATAGTGTATAACTGTTGTGTCATTTTGCACACCTCAAGACATAAGAGTTTTGTTTTTATTCACATCCTTTCTAACTCTTTATGATCAGTCTTTGTTGTTTTTAACATTCTAATAGGTGCATAGTATCATCTCATTTTTGTTTTAATTTGCACTTACCTAGCAACTATATTGAACATCTCTTATATGCTAATTTGTCATCCATATATCTTCTTTGCTGAAATATCTGATTAAATATTGTAGGCTGGGCACAGTGGCTCAAACCTGTAACTCCAGCACTTTGAGAGGTTGAAGTGGGATGATTGTTTAAGCCCAGGAGTTCAGGACCAGCCTGGAAAATACAGGGAGAGCTAGTCTTTACACAGAAAGAGAAAAAAATATCCCCAAGCAAGGTGGCTCATGCCTGTGGTCCCAGCAACTTGAGAGGCTGAGGCAGGAGGGTCACCTGAGGCTGGGAGTTTCACGCAGCAATGAGTCCCGATTGCATGACTGCATCCGGTGTGGGTGATAATGTACAACCCCATCTCAATAAATAAATGTAGCAAAAATAAAAATAAATAAATAATTTGCCAGATTTTATTTTTTTGTTTATTATTACTGGGTTTTGAATGTTACATATTCTGTATACAAATATTTACTGATACTTGTTTTGTATTTTTTTCAGTTTACCATTTTTTTTTCTTTTTTGTGTCTTTAGAAGAGCAGAGTTTTAATATGTGAAGTTCCATTTATCATTTTTGCTTTCTGTTATGGATCATGTGTTGGTGTTATCTCTAAGAAATCTGCACCTAATCCAAAGTTATTACCAAAAACGTTAAAAGTCAAAGTTTTACAGTTTTAGAGTTTACATTTTATTTATATTTTACATTTACATTTATATTTGGGTTAATTGTGTGTAGCTCAATGTATCAATGAAAGTTTTTTTTTTTTTTAATTTCACTTATGTATATCCCCTTGTTCTAGCATCACTTGTTGAGAAGGCTCTTTTCTCCACTGAATTGTCTTTAAACATATGTTGAAATAATTTGTACATATATCCTAGTTTTACATCTGGACTAAATTTCCTATTCTACTAATCTATTTCACTACCTTGACACCGATACCACATTATATGAAAACTGTGGCAGTAAAAATAGGCCTTGAAAGTAAGTAGTGTTATTCCTCCAATTTTATTCTTCGAAGTTATTTTGGCTCTTATGGTACCTTTACATCTCTTCTGATTTTAAGAATCAGCTTCACAGTTTGAACCAAAAAGCGTGCTGGAATATTGATATGTATTGCAGTAAATCTATAGATCAAATTGTGAGAACTTGCATCATTGCAATATTGAATGTTTCTACCCATGTGTATGATCTATACACCAAATTATATAAATTTTCTTTAACTTATCTAAGCAATTATTATTTTATTTCATTGTGCATAGGTCTTGAACGTCTTGGTCAGATTTATCCCTGGGTATTTCATGCATTTTATGTGATAAAGTAAGAAATTGTTGTTTTTGTTTAATTGATTGTTTTTTGATGCTAGTATATAGAAATACAATTGATTTTTAGAAGGCCCTATGTCCTAAAAGTCTATGAAAATATGAACTCACATATTCATTCAAATTGCTTCACAAAATAGATTGAAATAGATTTTCTACATAGACAAGCATGCCATGTTTGAGTATAGTTTTTCTCGTTCCTTTCAAATCTTTCTTCTGTACTTTTTTCCCAATTTGTATGTCATTGACTTCCAATCTGATCTTGCTGTTTCCTTTCTTCTGCTACTTACTGTTTAATTTATTACTTAATTTTCATTTCCCAAGGTGGAAGCTGAAATCATTGTTTAGAGACTTATCTTCTTTTCTAATAATAATTGAAGACTTTAGTGTTACATATTTCCCCACATGCATTGCTTTGGTGGTATCTCACAAAGATTTATATAATATGATATGGTTTGGCTGTGTCCCCACTAAATGTCATCTTGAACTGTAATCCCCATAATCCCCACATGTAGTAGGAGGGACCTTTTGGAAGGTAATTAAGTCATGGGAGAGGTTTTCCCCATGCTGTTCTTGTGATAGTAGGTGATTTCTCATGAGATCTGATGGTTTTTTTTTTGTTGTTGTTGTTGTTGTTGTTTTGTTTTGTTTTGTTTTTTTCTTGAGGCGGAGTCTCGCTCTGTCGCCCAGGCTGGAGTGCAGTGGCCAGATCTCAGCTCACTGCAAGCTCCGCCTCTCGGGTTTAGGCCATTCTCCTGCCTCACCCTCCGGAGTAGCTGGTATTACAGGCGCCCGCCACCGCGCCCGGCTAGTTTTTTTGTATTTTTTAGTAGAGACGGGGTTTCACCGTGTTAACCAGGATGGTCTCGATCTCCTGACCTCGTGATCCGCCCGTCTCGGCCTCCCAAAGTGCTGGGATTACAGGCTTGAGCCACCGCGCCCGGCCGATCTGATGGTTTTATAAGCATCTGGCTTTTCTCCTGCCAGCACTCATTCTCTCTCTTGCTACCCTGTGAAGAGGTGCCTTCTGCCATGAATGTAAACTTCCTGAGACTTCCCTGGCCATGTGGAAGTGGGAGCCAAAAGTTTTTTCTTTATAAATTATCCTGTCTTGGGTATTCCTTCATAGTAGTGCAATAATGGACTAATACAGAATAGGTTTTGTTTTGTAGAATTCACAAACTTTCTAATTTTGAATTTGATTTCTTTTTTGCTGTACAATTTTTATGGTAATGCATTATTTAGTTTTCAAATGGTTGGGGATGGTCCAGAAAACATTCACTCATTTATATCTAATTTAATTCATTTGTGATTAGAAAACATACTTTTACAGATTTAAATTCCTTGAATTCATGAAATCTTATTTTTTATATTTTATTTTATATACCAGAGCATCATGTATATTTTTTATATATTTATTTTATATACCAGAGCATCATGTATTGTGGCAAATATTCCATGGCACTTGCTAAGAATAGGTAGTCTACACAGGTGAAACCAACACTATCATGAAGGTCATGAACACATCTATCCCACCTCCATTTTCTCTCATCTGCATTATTATTATTGTTATAATTATTATTGTGAGAACACTTAAAATAAGATTCACCCTTTTAGAAAATTTTTAGTGTACAATGCAGTATTTTTTTTTTTTTTTTTTTTTTAATTTTAGAAACTGGATCTCCTTTTATCACCCAGGCCAAAGTGCAGTGGTATGATCATAGCTCACTATAGCTTCAAACTCCTAGCCTCAAGCTATCCTCCTGCCTTGGCCTCTTAAAGCCCTGATATTATAGGCATGAGCCACTGTGCCTGGTTAAGTATTGTTAACTATAAGCACTATACTTCTATACTTATCCCCAAACTCTTCAAGTTGTATACATTAAATATGTATAGCTTTTTATATCTCAATCACACTTCAGTAAAGAGGCTTACAGTAAAATCAAACCAAAACAAAACAAACCAAAACAAAAATGAAGAATGTGTAGTCTGTTGATTTTGGTTGGAGTGTTTCATAAACGTCAATTAGGTAAAATTGGTGGATAGCTTTGTTGCAGTGTTACTTGCAATTTTTTCTTAACTGTTCAATCAATAATTGAAGAGAGGGATAATAGTCTCTGACTTAGAGATTTTCTGACTCTCCTTGCCATTCTTTCAATTTTTGATTCTTTAATTTTAAAAGTTTATTATCAGATGCATTAATGTTACAGATCATTGTGCCATATTGATGGGTTGACCTTCTTAACATTATATAATGATTTTTATAATTGCTGGAATATTCTTTGTTCTAAAATTTACTTCATCTGATATTAACTTAACCATCTCCGCTTCCTCTTGATTCATGTTAGCATGGTATTTCTTTTTCTATTCTCTAATTTAAATTGTTTTTTATATTTAAAGGGCTTACTATAGGTAATACATAATTCTTTTATCCAAAATGACAATCTCTGTCTTTTGTGATGTTTAAACATTTACATTTATTTTTAACATTGGCAAAGTTAGATTTAAGCCTATCTTCTTATTGTTGGTTTGTTATTCATTAAATCCTCTATTTGCTCCCCTTTCCCATTTTTCTGCTTTCCATTGTATTTGTTGTGTTTATGACTATATTTATGAGTCTTTGCTGGCGTCAGTTATAAATCTTTATTTTGTTATTTTAGGGACTACTTTATGGCTCATATTATGCATGTTGAAGTTATCACAGTCTTTTATAATGTCATAGTATACCACTTACCATTTAGTCTAGAATCTTAAACAACATACTTCAGTGTTCTCCCTCCCAGATGGTATTCTATTATTGTTACATATTTTAATCATATTTATCATAATCTGCATATTGCACTATTTCTTTTGTTTATACAGTTGTTTCTTTTTTTCCAGCTCTACTGAGATATGATTGAAAATAAAAATTGCATTTATTTAAGGTATACAACTTGATATTTTGATGTATGTATATACCTGCCTCCTTAGCACAGCAGGTAGTCTCATAATCTGATATATGTAGATATTATAAAATTATTGGAACAATCTAATTAATATATCCATCACCTCACATAGTTACATTTTTAAACTGTATTAGTCCATTTTCATGCTGCTGATAAAACATACCAGAGATTGGGAACAAAAAGAGGTTTAAGTGGACTTACAGTTTCACTTGGTTGGGAAGGCCTCAGAATCATGGCAGGAGGTGAAAGGCACTTCTTACATGGTGGAAGCAAAAGAAAAATGAGGAAGAAGCATTAGCGAAAACCCCCAATAAACCTAACAGATCTCATGAGACTTATTCACTATCACAAGAATAGCGTGGGAATAACCAGCCCCCGTGATTCAATTACCTCTCCCCCTGGGTCCCTCCCACAAGATGTGGGAATTCTGGGAGATACAATTCAAGTTGAGATTTGAGTGGGGACACAACCAAATCATATCATTCTGCCTTTGGCACCTCCAAATCTCATGTCCTCACATTTAAAAATCAATCATGCCTTCCCAACAGTCCCCCAAAGTTTTAACTCGTTTCAGCATTAACTCAAAAGTCCATACTCCAAAGTCTCACTTGAAACAAAGCAAGCACCTTCTGCCTATGAAACTGTAAAATCTAAAGCAAGCTAGTTACTTCCTAGAGACAATGGGGGTACAGGTATTGGGTAGATACAGCCATTCCAAATGGGAGAGAATTGCCAAAACAAAGGTGTTACAGGGCCCATGCAAGTCCAAAATCAAGTGAAGCAGTCAAATTTTAAAGCTCCAGAATGATCTCCTTTGATTCCAGGTCTCACACCCAGGTCAGGCTGATGCAAGAGGTGGTTTCCTATTGTCTTGGGAAGCTCTGCCCCTGTGATTTTGCAGGGTATAACCTCTCTCCTGGCTGCTTTCAAAGGCGGGTGTTGACTGTCTGCAGCTTTTCCAGGTGCATGCTGCCAGCTGCGAGTAGATCTACTATTCTGGGGTCTGGAGGACAGTGGCCCTCTTCTCGCAGCTCCACCAGGCAGTGTCCCAGTAGGAACTCTGTGTGGGGGCTCCAACTCTGTATTTCCCTTCCACTCTGCCCTAGCAGAGGTTCTCCATGAGGGCCCGCCCCCTGCAGCAAACTTTTGCCTGGGCATCCAGGCATTTTCATACATCCCCTGAAATCTAGGTGGGGGTTCCCAAACCTCAATTCCTGACTTCTGTGCAGCTGCAGGCTCAACACCATGTGGAAGCTTCCAAGACTTGTGGCTTCCACCCTCTGAAGCTACACCCGAGATCTATGTTGCCCCCTTTCAGCCACAGCTGGAATGGCTGGGACACAGGGCACCAAGTCCCTAGGCTGCAGATAGCACAGGGACCTTGGGTCTGGCCCAGGAAACCACTTTTTCCTCCTAGACCTCTGGGCCTGTGATGAGAGGAGCTGCTGTGAAGGTCTCTGATGTGGCCTGGAGACATTTTCTCCATGATCTTGGGGGTTAATGTTAGGGTCCTTGCTACTTACTCAAATTTCTGCAACCAGCTTAAATTCCTCCTCCTCAAAAAAAAAAAAAAAAAAAAAAAATAAAAAAAAAATGGGTTTTTCTTTTCTACTGCATCATCAGGCTGCAGATTTTCTGAACGTTTATGCTCTGTTTTCCTTTTGAAATGGAATGCTTTTAACAGTGCCCAAGTCTTAACTTTTGAATGTTTTACTGCTTAGAAATTTCTTCTGCTAGATACCCTAAATCATCTTCTTTAAGTTCAAAGTTCCATAAATCTCTAAGGCAGGGCAAAATGCCATCAGTCTCCTTGCTAAAACATAATAAGAGTCACCTTTGCTCCAGTTCCCAACAAGTTCTTCATCTCCATCTGAGAACACCTCAGCCTGGACCTTGTTGTTCATATTACTATCAGCATTTGTGCCAAAGCCATTCAACAAGTCTCTAGGAGGTTCCAAACTTCCCACATTTTCCTGTCTTATTCTGAGCCCTCCAAACTGTTCCAACCTCTGCCTGTTACCCAGTTCCAAAGTCACTTCCACATTTTCAGGTATCGTTTCAGCAACGCCCCACTCTACTGGTACCAATTTACTATATTAATTCATTTTCACGCTGCCGATAGACATACATGAGACTGGGAAGAAAAAGAAGTTTAATTGGACTTACAGTTCCACATGGCTGGGGAGGCCTCAGAATCATGGTGGGAGGGAAAGGACACTTCTTACATGATGGTGGCAAGAGAAAAATGAGGAAGAAGCAAAAGCGGAAAGTCTTGATAAACCCATCAGATCTTGTGAGATGTGTCCATTATCATGAGAATAGCTTGGAAAAGAGCGACCGTCCCGTGATTCAATTACCACCCCCTGGGTCCCTCCCACAACACATGGCGATTCTGGGACATACAATTCAAGTTAGATTTGATCGGGGACATAGCCAAACCATATCATATAGTATGATGGGAATACTTACATTCTACTCTTTTAGCAAAATTGAAGTATACATTATTATAAGTATAGTGACCATCCTGTGTATTAAGTCTCCAGAACTTTGTCATCTTATAATCGCAAGTTTATACACTTTGTTTCACATCTCTCCATTTCCCCCACCACTGGAAACTACTCTTCTACTCTCTTTTTCTGTAAGACTGACATTTTTAGATTCCACATTTAAGTGAGATCATGCAGTATTTTTGTTTCAGGGTATGGCTTATTTCACACACCATAATATCTTCTAAAGCCATTTGTGTTGTCAGAAATGGCAGGATTTCCTTATTTGCTATGGTTGAATAATATTACTTCCTATACACATAGACATGTATATCATATAATACAGAGACAAAACCTATGCCCAAACATCTAACTGTTACTTACTATGTCTTATTCATGTGTCTTATGCAAACTTCATGCAGAATTGCTGTTTCTCTTTTTTTATTCACATGATAAATTTAGAGGAACATTGAAATGCTGACCCATGTAATAGCAGTCTTAAAAGGATTGTGACAGCTCAAAAAAATAAAAGATCTTTGTTGTTGTAGTTGCTCGAAAAAAAGTAACAGGTTCCATGTTCTTGATAAGCAGAAAAAATAAGTGAGAGTGAATTTTTTAACTAGTTTAATTTCATTTTGCCTTTTTGGCATTTTTTCCTCTTTTATTTTGAATAAAATCTCCCTATCGTTAAAGATCTAGTTCATATCACATCTCTTGCAGATTTTTTGAACTTTATTACAAGTATATATTTGTTGAACAAATTTCTATTCCATCTGATCTTACTTTAAAACACTTGTATATCACATTATTTTGGTAAACATGAGTCACAGGTTTATTGTTGATGCTAAAGTTGGGCGTATCTCTTGGCTATTCCAAGATAATCCTGATTAATATCTGTCACCCAATGTAATCTTCACACACTTTTAAATCTCAAAAATAGTTTTGTTGGGATGATATATTATGCATTAGCCTAGTCTTACCAAATTGTGAACCAAAATTAATACAAAAACATTGAAGACTTGAATACAAAAGGAAATTCAATACTCAGAGACTATCAAAATTTCATCTCACTCATACATGGAATCTAAAAAAGTTGATCTCATAGAACCAGAGAGAGGGATCCTGGTTACCAAGGGCTGGGTGTTGTGGCAAGTATAGTTGGTGGAGATGTTGGTCAAAGTGTTACTAGTGGCAAATCTGTAGGGGTCTGCAGCAATTCATTTCTTGCCTCCTTGGAGAAAAGAATTTGGCCAAGGGACAGAAGTAGATTTAAGGCATAAGGAGAGACCCAGGCAAGTTTTAGAGCAGAAGTTAGAGTTTATTAAAATGTTCTAGAGCAAAAATGAAAGAAAGCAAAGTACACTTGGAAGAGGGCCAAGCAGGTGACTTGAGAGATCCAAGTGCCCTGTTCAGCCCTTGACTTGGGGCTTCACACAGTGGCATGGTTCTGGGGTTTGTGTTTTTCCTTCCTTAATTTTTCCCTTTGAGCAGGCTTTTCACATGTGCAGTGGTCTAAGGCCAGCCCTTGGGATTGGTTCCATGTGCAGTGCATTTACTAAAGTTATGTGCATGCTCACTTGAAGCATTTTTTTTCCTTACCAGTTGTGCATTCCTAGAGAAAGGTCATATATCAGTTAAACTCTGCCATTTTGTCTCTTAGTGTATGCGTTTGAGCCTGCTTTCCCAACTCCTGAGATCTTATCAGGAAGCTGCTAATCACCAGCTCTGGTGTTTACTACCTATTGAAAGACTGTCATTCCCTGGCACTGGCTGTGACCAATTATTATTTTAAGGAAACAGTTTAACAAATGCCTGATCATCACCTAAGGGTCACCTGACATTCCTTGGGGAACCGGCTCCTGCCCTGCTCATGTCTGCTTAATCACCTACTATAACAAAAGGATACAAAATCTCAGGCAGAAGGAATAAGTTCAAGGAATTTATAGTATAACTGATGACTATAGTTATAACAGTGTATACTTGAAAAATACTAAGAGAGTAGATGTTAAATGTTCTTACAACAAAAATGATAACTATGTGACATATACACATGATAATTTGCTAGACTAAGTCATTTTACAATCTATATATATTTCAAAGCATCATGTTATACACAAAATATACAATTTTATGTTAATTGAAAAATAATAGGCCAGGTGTGGTGGCTCATGCCTGTAATCTCAGCACTTCAGGAGGCCAAGGCAGGTGGATCACCTGAGGTCAGGAGTTCGAGACCAGCCTGACTAACATGATGAAACCCCGTTTCCACTAAAAATACCAAAAAACTAGCCAGGCGTGGTGGCAGACGCCTGTAATCCCAGCTACGCGGGAGGCTGAGGCAGGAGAATAGCTTGAACCCGGGAGGCAGAGGTTGCAGTGAGCCGAGATCACACCATCACATTCCAGCCTGGAGGAAAAGAGCGAGACTTTGTCTCAAAAAAAAAAAAGCTTAGTCTTATGGCTAGAAGGAATTTAAGAAGTAGAGTAATCTT
>NW_016813548.1:211317-218862 GCF_001698545.2 Rhinopithecus bieti | reverse complement strand
GGAAAAAAAAAAAAGAAAAATTTTTCGAAAAAAAAAAAAAAAAAAAAAAAAAAAAAAATAATAATAATAATAATAATAAAATTTAAAAACATATAAGAAACACAGGAAAAAAGTGAAATATCATGATTGGAATCCCCTCTCTTTTTCCAACTCAATCTCCTCCTCCTTATCACCACCTTCATCATCATCCTTCTCCTTCAATTCCTCTTCCTTTCTTTCTTCATATTTTTGTTCAAAATTTATTTTAAAAGTGTTTGAATATTGTATTTCTAAAAGGAATACAATGATTTTTTTAAAAAAACTTATTCACTCTTTTTAATTCAAATGTATAACTGCACAAAAAAAGACATTTCAATTATATTCTGATTTAGTGCTTCGAATGATTTTAACAGTTAGTTCCTGTAAAACATTTATGTGAAACTTAACTTTCAACAGTTAGTTCAAGTAAAACATTTATGTAAAACTCTAAGGAAGAGCTTGATAAATAAAAATAAAAATAAAATCAAAGAAAATGTAATAACTGACAAGTATCTTTGTGTAATGGTAATATAGACTCTTTAGATTACCTCACTGAGTACATGTGCTTCAAATGAAGCTAAGTGGAATTTCAATTGCCTAGATCTAAAAATTCTTAAATTCCTATTGAAGAGAGTTCTGAATATTAAATATAATAATCATATGTATGATGTCAAACTATAATGCACATATGTGGCATTAGATGAGTCATAAAAATGAAATATTGTAGCAGATATGAAAAACAAATTTGTTTTAGAAGTTTAAGTTTTATTTTTGTTTACCCATAGTTGTCTGTTATCAGGCTTAAATAAAATGTAGTCACAAATTATTTATAATAGTACCATCTTTGGTATTGAAATAAATGAATGATTTAAAAACAAGTCCCTTATATTTTATATTGAGTTGTACCTTTTAGAAGTGATATTCCACTTAATGCTTTGGAAAACCAAGTTAGTAGGAATGTAATTTAAATAAATGAATACAAAATATAATTACTTAGTTAAAAAAAAAAACTGATACTGCCACTTTCGGTTTTCGTTTTGTTTTGTTTTCCCTCTTCTCTTCATGCCTTTACCTGCAAAGACCCCTGTGGTTTAAATAACTAGTGTGTGTACACTAATAAAAATCCCATTAAATTAAATGGCCAGTAGGCATGCAGAATGTCCTGTTGCAATTTCAGAAGACAGTTTGTTACCAGACACCCTGCTATGAGCATTTTATTTTATCAGGGTTAAGAAAAACATTTACAAAATCTATTTATTTCTATTTTAAACGTTTGGAGGATCCTGGAAATGGTGGCTTTATATATTTTTTCTTTTCATAGAATGAAATGGTTGAGTGGATTTCACATGAGGCACTATGTAGAATACCCTATAGCAAATGTATATAATCAACACAATCGATCAGTAATTTTCATTCCCTCAACTATTATTTCTTTCTTCCATTTGTGAGCAATGAAAGTGGTAATTCAGTGCATATTGTATTATAGGAAAGTGTTTACAGCACACACTGTACCTCTGTTCCAACAGAAATAATTTCACAATTATAGAACTATTTTTTTCTTGCAAACATTCTCTGCCTGACTTTCACTCTCTTACTTTTTAAAATATGAGCGGGAGTTCATATTTTGTGAAGGTAGAACATCTTGCAAGAGATTAAAGTGGCACTTCCAATAATGGCATAACATGAGTAATAAGTAATGGAGAAAAGTTTACAATACCTGTACAAGGAGGAGAAATGAAAGCATGGGAGTTAGAAAACATCAGTGGAAAAGAAAGGAAGATGATAGAAAATTGGCATTAAATTTGAATGAAAAATTAATTTTTCATTTTTAAAAAAATTCATTTAATTTTTCATTAATTTTCTAATGAAAAAAGGCAAAATGCAGGTGTAAACACTGACACTATAAAATCAAGGAATCAAATCTCGCTTCTGATTGGCGAAAATAAAATAAAGACAATGGTGAGAGTTTTACATTATTTAGGACAAGCAAGTAGGAAATATGTTTTAGCCTTTGTGTTGTCAGAAGAAAAGAAGCAAAGTTGAATACAGATAAAGCAATCTGGAGAGTGTGAAACAGATGCTCGATGGAAGAAATGAGAATTCATTTCTTCCTGCAATGAACAGGGAGGGTATTCCTGCTGAACCAAAGACTCTATGCAGGTTACATATTGAAGTCAGCACTAAATGGGAAGTAATCTTCATCATTTTGTAGATGACAAGGAAGTCAATACAGACACTAGACCCTCAGGACGACTAAGGGGCTCTGAAGATTGAAGAGAGGAAACATTCCATTTATGTAAGGTTCAAATGGAAAAATGTTTCACACTTAGAGACAAGGTGAGGGATCTGCAGACTAAGATAACCCAAGAATTCTTAACATCCAGATTAAATATTCATAGAGTAATTGATAAATGAAATCTCATAAGATATTTTATGTGCAAAGAAAACTGATTACATTTTTAGTATTTCACCAGTATTAAGAAAGGAGAGGGAGGGAATTACCTGTAAGTAGAATGTTGCATGTATGCATTTCAGAAAAATGCATATTTAGGCTGGGCATAGAGGCTCACACATGTAATCCCAGCAATTTGGGAGGCCAATGAGAGCAGATCACTTGAGGTCAGGAGTTCGTGACCAGCCTGGCCAACATGTTGAAACCCCGTCTCTACAAAACCTAGCCAAGTGTGGTGGCATATGCCTGCAGTCCCAGCTACTCAGGAAGCTGAAGTTTGCAAAGGAATATACAATATGTATTTTATACCTTTAAGTGGATAAACACCGTTAGTCATAATACATTAGGGAGCAAGTCAGAGGTCAGCTTTATTAAGAGAACCGAGTTCAGAACGTTAGTCGTAATACATTAGGGAGCAAATCGGAGGTCAACTTTATTAAGGGAACCAAGTTCAGGATAGTGAAGAGATTGGTAGGTGTGGCTTTCGTAGCAAAATGAGTCTCAAGATAATCTGTGCTGTCATAATTAATTCTAGCATTAGCCAGTAGCAAAAACTTGTGTAAGTCCCTTAATTCACTGGATTTGCCATCTCCTCAATGGAAACAAGTTATGATATTAGGTTAGATTATAACTAAAATCTCGATAGTTCTGCAGTTGTCACCATACTCATGCTATATGATGTAAATTATTTTTTGCTTTTAAAGAATTTACTTTATCAAACCCAGATGGAGAGCTAGGAGGATAAATTTCTATTTGAACTGTGATTCAAGGCATGTCAGGAACCGCTAAGGAAGTTAATTTGCTCTCCAGAGACCTATTAATGTATCAAATGGATGCCTCTCCCTGATAAAGCATATAAGTTAACAAAGGATGATTGACCCTGTTTGAGGTAGGTAGGATATATGAGCTGTTTTAAACTGAGATTCATGCCAGAAGACGTGAAGCACGTTTAACACTTGGACAAAAATGGAAATCCTTCTACCCACAGAATTGTTTTGATAGAGTTAATAAATGCTTGTATAATACTGATCAATAGATACCTTATTTGGTTATTTTAATGATCTATTTATATGATTTCTGATACATAGATTGTGAATAACTGATTTTTCAACTCATTATTCTTAAATTTATATTGCAATTTTTGCTTATTAGAAAAGCTCATAAAAGACGGTTTACTTGTCTGTGCTTCTCCTAAAGCAATGGATTGGCCTTGGAATGAGAGTTACACTATTGGTTTGAATAGTATACACAGTTGATTGAATAGAATACACAGTTGAATTGGTTATCTGTGTCCTGTAACTGAATACTCTATTATCATCTGGTGGGTGCAGTCCAAATCACAAGCATAAAATCTCTAGGAGAAAAAAAAAAAAATCAAAGCCTTTTGAACTGTTTCAACTTTATGTATCCTTTAAAATCAGAGGAATATAAATATACACACAACTTCAGATGTATGAGATTATCCCAAAGTGTCCAGTTACAAGTATTTTAACTTTTATTCTAAAAACAATATTGTATTGTAAACCCTGGCTGCTCCAACTATGATCTTTGAACCTGCAACATCAGCATTACCTAGGAGCTTATTAGAAATACACATTTCAGAAGTATTGAATCCTAATCTGTATTTTAATAAGATTTTCAAGTGATTTGCATGCACATCAAATTGAAAAGCACTGATAAACACCATAATTATGTTTGCCTTTAAATAAATGTAATGTTCTAATTACTAAACTTTCAATGAAATAATACTAAGAAAATTTACCATCTCTAGACTGTGATTTTTTAATTCCTACCATACCACCTGTATTAGTTAGGCTTCTTCAGGCAAAACAGAACCAATAGGATATAGATAGGTAGGTACATAAATAGATCGATCCATCTCGCTCAACCCCTGGCCTACAGGCCACATGTGGTCTATGATGGCTTTGAATGCAGCCCAAAACAAATTCATAAACTTTCTTTAAACATTATACGAATTTTTACAATTTTTTTTAGCTCATCAACTACTGTCAGTGTTAGTGTATTTTATGCATGGTCCAGGACAATTCTTCTTCATCCAGTGTGTCTCAGGGAAGTCAAAAGATTGGCCACCCCTGAGATGATAGAGAGATAGATGATAGACATAGGTAGATAGATAGATAGATAGATAGATAGATAGATAGATAGATAGATAGACAGACAGACATAAATAGAAGAAGTGGGACTTTACTATGAGAATTGACTCATGGACTTCTGAAGGGTTGACTAGTCCCACAATATGCCACCTGCAATCTGGAGAACTAGGAAAGCTGGTGGTATAATTTAGTTTGAGAACCAGGGAAACCAATAGTGTAACACTCATTCCAAGGCCAAAAGGCTGATAAAGGAGTGGGAGTGCTGGATTAAGTCCCAGAGTTCAAGAGTTCCTGAGAAACAAGAACTCTGCTGTCTAGGGGCAAGAGAAGATAAATGTCCTAGCTCAAGAAGAGATAGAATTGGCCCTTTCTCAACTATTTTGTTCTATTTGTGTCCCTAATGGATAGGATGATGCCTAACTGCATTGGTGAGGTAAGATTTTTCTTTACTTAGTCTACTGCATCAAATGCTAATCTTCTTCTCAAACACACTCACACACACTACATATATATGTTCATACATACGTACATACATACACCATAGCTAAAGGAAGTAGCAGTGGGACTTTGGCAAGAGAGCTTGATTGTCTAAGTTTAACAGGTCTAACTGTAGCTCTTTCCATCTTTAGCTCTTTTCACCCTACTTGCTCACTCTGTTTGAAACCCACTAACCTCCTTCATTTAGGGTTCTTGCTTTAGAATCTTTGCAGTTTCTCTGCCTGAAATGTTCTTCCGTCCTGAAGTTCATGTAACTACCCTCTTCTTCTTTTCCATTGGTTCCGTCTAAAATATTCTGTAATCAATCGGCATCTGACGACCTTATCCCTCAGTCACTGTCTACCCTCACTGTGTTTTACAGTCCCTAATAGCATGTATTGTTCTCAGACATTTGATAAAAGTATTTGTTTGATTTATTAGCATTTGCCTAACCCAAGTAAAATGTAAATTTCTTATTGATGGCCAAATTGTTCATATTCTCAGTGCTAACAATAATGCCTGTCATGTATAAGCAATTGATACATATTTGCTCAGAAAATGATGAAAGCACTTGTCTGCTTCCTTTGCAAATGGAGGCAGAATTTTTCATGTTTAAAAAATCATTTCTTTTTTTTAACAACTGCTCATTCTGGATAACTTTCTAATTTAGTATAAAGTTATAAACTAATTTGCAAATTAATTTTTGTTAGTTTGTTTTGTGATTTCTTTTTCTGATTTCCAAATGTACCGCTGATAGGGGCAAGAGAAAGGGAATTTTATTTCTAGTTGCTATATTTCAAATCCGTCCTATTCTTCAATTTCCAGACACCATCTGAGTCCAACAAGCAGAGCAGACTCAGAAAACAGCAATCTTTTCATATTTCCACAATATCACCACTCTCTAGGTCACAGAGAAGGGTTGTATTTCCTAGCATTCTTGTCATTAGCTGGCATGATGAGACTGCTTCTGGCCAATGAGTTGGGACTGAAAGTAGTATCTGTCACTTATGCGCTAGAACACTTAGTTGCTGGTTTGAGATACACCAGAATATTCTCTTCACCCTGCCAGAGTAACTACCAATATTTGAGACAGTAGTTGTCTCTATCAGCCTAGGTTCCCATATTATTACAACAAACTGAGTTCCTTAGCTGGAGGACAAGAAATCTTCTGTTGTTTAAACCACCAAAATGTTGGAGGGATTTTTTGTTGTGCTTTTACTGACATATCACTTAGCCTGGACTGACTAATGGCAGCACTTACCAACCTGTACTGTAATTTGTATATCAAGATGCATGTTTCTGTATCCAGTGTTTATGTTCTAAGTTTCTGGAAGCCAGGAAATGAAACTTACTCATCTTTGATCTTCATTACCAGTGCTTGGAAGAGAGTGGATCTCAGTAATGACTCCTTGCCATAGTTAGAGAATAATCACTAAGATGATTAGAGTCAGAGAATTGACACAAGACATAATAGTAAAGAAATCTGAGTTGTACAATCATGAAAAAAAAAAAAACATTTGGGTCCTAGAAAAGTTTTAGGGTGGGTAGTATAAAATCCATCTTCACTTACTACATGAGGATTATCTCTTACGTAGAGTAATAGTTCTCCAGAACGGTAGAAAGTAAAGGCTAAAAAAGAAGGAAAAGTGTTTTCAGGTAATACCAGGAATTTTGTGGCCTATGTTATTTATGCTACCTTTAAAAGTCTATTTTTTTTTTTTTTATTAGAGACGGGGTTTCACCGTGTTAGCCAGGATGGTCTCGATCTCCTGATCTCGTGATCCGCCCGTCTCGGCCTCCCAAAGTGCTGGGATTACAGGCTTGAGCCACCGCGCCCGGCCTAAAAAGTCTAATAATGCCTGTGGGACTATCTCAGATATAAACTTCATCTGTTCAGAATATCTGAGCAAAAGCAGCAAAACTCAGGACCACAGAACTAGAACACAAATTTTACTTCGAGTATACAGTTTTAGAAAACAGTACGTATCAGTAAATTAAAGCTATAAATAGGCATAATTTACTTATTTAAAAAGAAAAATTTTGACAATTATAGCTCATCAATAATTGAATAAGTTTCTCTGAGAGGTAGAGAACTAATGGTCTGCATTGATTTAAAAGGTTATTATGTTCAGTATGTGTTTTGCAGTATAGCATCTAAGATATCTGCTAAATCTAAGAATGTATGAGTCTACGTTTCAATTTAAGTGGCTCAAAGGAATCATGCCTATTTTTGGATCTTTCCATGAGTTTGTAAGAATTAAGATTTCAAATTCCATCCTTTGGATTAAGTCAGGTTGCAGCTAGCTGTACTTGTTTAAGTCTCACCCGTCTATTTTGTACCCAGAGGTGTTCAATAACTTTGGTGATTGATTCATTTATAATCGTGTAGTAATAATATGATGAGGCATTTAATAAAAATAATTTAATATGTCTCACATTTATTTATTTTTAATTTTTTTATTATTATTATACATTAAGTTCTAG
>NW_016813548.1:197126-206583 GCF_001698545.2 Rhinopithecus bieti | reverse complement strand
TTCCTTGAGCTGCTGTGAGCTCCACCCAGTTCGAGCTTCCCAGCGGCTTTGTTTACCTACTTAAGCCTCAGCAATGGTGGGCGCCCCTCCCCCAGCCTTGCTGCTGCCTTGCCGTTAGATTGCAGACTGCTGTGCTAGCAATGAGGGAGGCTCCATGGGCATGGGACCCTCCCGGCCAGGTGTGGGATATAATCTCCTGGTGTGCCCGTTTGCTTAAATCTCAGTATTAGGCAAGGGATTCCCTTCCCCCTTGCGCTTCCCAGGTGAGGCGATGCCTCACCCTGCTTCAGCTCTCGCTGGTCGGGCTGCAGCAGCTGACCAGCACCGATTGTCCGGCACTCCCTAGTGAGATGAACCCAGTACCTCAGTTGAAAATGCAGAAATCACCGGTCTTCTGTGTCGCTCGTGCTGGGAGTTGGAGACTGGAGCTGTTCCTATTTGGCCATTTTTTTTCGAGGTCTGTCTCACATTTAAAGAATGATCTTATTCAATTTTAATCATGTACAGTTTTCCACACTAGAGTATGTAGAGACTGAATTTCATTATTTGAAAGTTGCTTCCAAGCATAGGTACTGGGGGCTTTACTCTTACTTCCTCCTTATCTTCTGGTTTCAAGGATTCTAATCTCAGGAGCCTGAAACTTTCCTCAGTCTTTATAAAGGGTACTGTCCCAAATGGGCATTTTGTATATAGCTCAGCAAAGTCTGCAAACATGGATGAATGTCACATATGGCCAGCCATCGGTATTGGCAGGATGCTGTTCTCAGCTTCAGGTTTTTACAAAAGAGTTACCAGAGAGGAAAAAAAAATATGGTTCTCATCACATTTTACGTTTTGAGATCTCTTAAATGGGAAATAGCTACAGTAGATAAATGGTTCTGATCACAGAATCTTCCCTGTAACTGTTGTTACTATTCCATTGCCTTTTCTTCCCTCTCGTCTGGATCTTAAAATTTCTTGATGGTTAATATCAGCCCTACTCCATAGTCCCATCCCTTGATCCTGCAGAGACTAAGGATGCTCATGTTCCAAGTTCTCTGATTCTTCTGCGAGGACTTTTTTTTTTTCTTTTTCTAGTGAAATAAGTAGGGCTATTGCTGTCCAAATGATAATTTCTGACTGGGTTCCAAGAATCTATTTTGGAAGTTGAATTAAAAAAAAACAAACTAAAACTAAATTAAATATTTACTTCTTAATTTTATATTTCCATTGAACATTCCTAATTTCCTGAGGCCTCAGAATGAGAAAAAGAACCAAAAATAGGGAATCAGTATTAATTGTTTTAATACAACTATAGATCTTAATATAACTATGTAGAATGAGCAATGTATTTTCATCATCGTATTCTTGCAGTCTTGCAGAGTACATACCTTATAGTGGACTCTTTATAATTATATATTGCATACATAAATTATTTAGATAAGAATGGCAAATTAGTAATAGTAATTATAAGGAAGGAGGGACTTTATAAACCAAAAAATAAACAATGCAAATGCTTAAAATACATTATGTTTTTTAAATAATATAGGGTACCTCTGAAATGTTTACTCAGGAAAATTATGTGATGCCTAACAAATCATAAGAAAAAATAAATGTAATTCACAAAGTATATAAAACTTACGACAAAATTTATTAGAAAAACATTTTAGAGTAAGTTTAGAAATCATGTAAATGTATTAATTAAAAACATCAAATACCTTTATTTCTTAATCAATTATTGTGTAACATTACACAGTATTGGAAAATAAATATATCTCATTGATTCAGCTTATGAATGTATTCAATTTTAGATGAAGTTACTAAAGCATGCTCATATAATTGGTCTGCATATAGTCTAAAATATTTTCCAGATTTTTGCTTACCATTAGTATTCTAGAGAGAGAGAGAGAGAGAAAGAGAGAGAGAATGAGCTCAGATGAGGCACCATACTAAGATATGATTCTTTGCTGGATAGTGAAGAGGTAAATCTATGACTCCTGTGCTTCTTTATTGCTAAAAACATTTTAACATAGTATCTGTTTTGGGTATGCTTGATATTTAAATTGTGACTTACTCCATACAGGGAGGCAAATTTGCCATTTTGCTATAAAACTTAAGTTTCAGACCCCCTTTCTCACAGACAGCTATGATAGAATGAACATATTCTATGCCACTTGGTGCTAGAAGTACGGGAGTGATTAAAAAGAATTGAGGTGTGAAATGCATAGAATCATAAGCTAGCCTGGAAAATTCTTGAAATTATCCTGTGTGTAAACCTGTACATGAAGGATGTGGTGATCATCAAAAACCCATCAAATATCAGTGATAATAAGCAAATTTTGATCAACCTAGAAAATAGACTAAGTTTCTTTTTTTCTTTATTGAACAGATATATTAAAATTGTTGTAATATGAACAGACAATGAAGAGAATGAAGCCCAAAAGTGAGAAAACATAGAGGTATGACAGAATAGTAATTAATAAAAATATTATCATCATTTTCTGGGTCTTGTAATTTTGTTGGTATATGTCAACATTTTAGAATATATAATTTGTTATATTTATAATTATTATTATAATATTTTTGAGACCTAATCTTCCTTTGTCACCCAGGCTGGAGTACAGTGGTGTGATCTTGGCTCACTGCAACCTCCAACTTGTTATAATTTTTGTTTGAATTAAATATTCAAGTTCATAATTAATTTTCTCTCTATATCTCCATAGGAATAATTCTCAAATTGTTTAAGTTTTAGGACTCACAAAACCTGGATCTATGCCCTTGTACTACATGGATGTGTATACGAATAGGCCCTTGAAGGTGACAAGATAAATAATAATAATAATTCATAAATAATACATACAATAAATAAATGCAACAACTGCATACAAATACTAACTCATCTTCACACCAGAGACAAAAGACACATTTTAGTCCTTAAAACAAGTCACTCAGCTCTTATTGACCCTTTTAGTTCTTAATTGCCTACATATGCTTTCTTTTTAATTCTAGGAGATTAACGCTATAAACTTTCACTGTAACATGGTCATAATAGAGGAATAATTCACTCTAATATAAACATATCTTGGATCCATTCAAAGCAAATAAGAGAAAGGGAACACCAAACGTTATTTTATAATATATATGCATCTTATCATATCATCCCTCTAAAAAGGAAACAAGAGGAATCATTCTCTGCAGCTGTTTATGTTCATGTAGAAAAAATGTTGATTAAAGCTATCATCAGGGACGATTCAGTGCACCTTTCCTTTAACTTCATTCTGTTCTAACACCACCTTCAATCTCTGATTTCTTCTGTATCATCACACAGACTCATTGAAATTATTCTATTGGAAATTATTTGGCTTATATTATTTTACTAAGCAGAAGTAACTCTACTAAACCTTATAGATACTCATGTAAGAGTAAACCAGTGAGTTCCAATTGATAGTAATTGACAATTTCCATGGTGTAAATATTTTCATCATGGCCAATTTCAGTATATCAAGTATGTCACTAAAGGTGAAGTTGGAAAAGAGGTGAACCATAGGTTCTCATGAGCCAGTAGGAGCTGATTCCAACACACTACTTCTTATACATAGGCTCTGAATAAGCAGGTAGCTAGTAAGCTCTTTTAGAATATCATTTACATTACATACTTTAAAAAATAATTATTTAATAGTCTGTAGAAAACATTTTGTATAGGTTCCTATCTTAATTGGCTGCTAGTCAACAGTTTGTTCACATTTATGTAGTGCAAATTTCTCAAACAAGGTTAGTTGGGTTGAAACCTTTATATCATCCATTAAAAATTAATAAGTCTGGTTTCTGTTACACCAGATTGTATATCCTGACCTACACTGGGTTCTGTATATATGGGTATGCAGGCATGCCAGTTTGTTTCTTGTTGAGTGCTATGTCCTCATGTTTTCTTTCAGTTCTTGTTTCTTATATGAAGCCAAATGATCTATGTTTGTCATAATAAGAATTGCAAATGTCCTTCGAAGGAAAAGTCATTTTTATTTAGTAAATAGAAAGCATGAATAATGAACAATACAAGAAAATTATAAAATAATTAGGAAGTGGTTCAGAGGTGCTCATTTACAACTGAGGAAATTAAAAATGCAAATGTATTATTATCACAAAGGTAGTTAACAGACAAATGAATGAAAAAAAGAGCACTCCTTCTAATTCATCATTGTTTAAAAGACACCTGCAAATTCTAACTGGAAAAGACAAGACTGAGAAATGCAGATGGTCACATTTTGTATTATATCCATCAATTTTCTTATAGTCTAATTAGAGAGGGAATCATTCTCCATAGGAAGAAGATACTGCATATTTGAATATTTAAATAAAAGCTAGTTGATGTAGAATTCAAAATACTCCCTGTATTTTTGTCTTTGTGACAGGGTGGTGCAAAATTTATTTTCTTTGACCGAAGGAAATGGTTGGCAGTCTGCCCTAAAAGATCTATATTTGGATTCTGAAAATTAAATGAATTTCAATATCCTCTTGGTTCTAAGGCTGAATTTATTGTGCTGAGTTATGTTGTGATTATATAAAATCTTAACCTACAAGCAAAATGTTTGCAGTGTCAGATTATTTTGTGTAAAATTAGATGTTACTTACATAGATTTATGTGAAGATTTGTTTTTTAAATCTTTTAAAACACGTGATTATTTCAATATGATCATCCTAACAGTGAGATCTGTTTTAAGAGTGAGACCTATTATTTTCAATATCTATACAATTTCACATTTATAGTGACTAGGATTAGAAATATGAAAGAAGATACACAAATAGCTGTTTTTGTTTTTAAATGTTGAACATATAAAGAGAAACACACCACCATATCATAGTGGAATAAGCAACATCCAAAATGTAAAGGAGGAGAAGAAAATATGCATATATACTTACAAATATTAAGATTTGAAAGAGTGCATATCTAGACACTTAGAGACGAATTAAAGCAATTATGTTTATCTACAACAACTCAGCCATTTTCTAAAACTTTTTCTTTTCCCCAATGAAATCTCATTTTAGAATCAAACAGAAGGTAATGCAAACTATGCAATGATTTCTTACAGTCTAATAATTGTACCCTTTTTCTCTTTTCTTTATATGTACTGCTTATTTGATTGTTTTAGATTTCTCTTTCAATCCAAAATAGAAATCTGATAAATTATGTTTAACACATCAAAGACAGTAGCTTTGAGCAGATTACTTTTACCAGTTTCTAGTTCAATTCCAGGTACACTTCGTAACAAATTGCTGC
This sequence comes from Rhinopithecus bieti, assembly GCF_001698545.2. NCBI lineage: Eukaryota > Metazoa > Chordata > Mammalia > Primates > Cercopithecidae > Rhinopithecus > Rhinopithecus bieti. Next base: position 201,329 of record NW_016813548.1, on the reverse strand, counting down.
TCAATTGAATTTTAGTGCCACCTGCATAAGAACTAGTTTATTGGTGTGTCTTTAAGCTCCGGCTTGGTTATTTTGGATATTATAATAAAGTAACTGAACTTTCAGTTTCCTAAATCAGCTATATGGATGGGAGAATGTTTGTCACCAACTAATGAAATATGCTTTCATATTATTCTCCTCATAGAGTCAACCATGGTATTGTCATTAAGTCTTTAATATTACCATTACACTTCTTTGCCTACAATTAATGGGGCATCCATAACTAAGATGGATTGTCAGTAGCAGAAAATGATATATGTTAACTAAATAAAAATAATTGAACAGGATCATTAGCAATGAAAAGTATTCGTTTGGAAGGTTTCTCTTTCACCATGCTAACTTACACAAAAGACAGACTGGAGACTACATTGTATTATTTTAATATAGATGTAATACCCTAAAATTCCTTGCAAGTCTGATAAAGTCCACTTTAAATTACACACAGGTAAACTTATCCAACATAAACTCTATCTAATACACTTCTTTAAATATCACTTAATGTATAACATAGCATGTAATAAAGATATAGCTCAGACACTAAGTTTAATATAATACTGACTGGAAGTAAAAAAGTCGAGATGGAATATGATGAACTACAACACAATTAGGCACTAAGGTTTTTAGGCCCGTCTTTTTATTTTGCTTTGGTTTTCTTTTCTTTAGAAGTATGCCCTTTCTCCTGGGACTTGAAGTGGACTCATCCTTGTGCAGTGCTGTTTTTGCCATACTCATTTCAAGTATTATAGACATAATCTCATGGTGAAAACATGTGAAGTTACTTGTGATGCAATTAAGTGAAGATAAGAAAAAAAAAAGCAGAGACTTACCATGTATCAGTGCCTCGCTTCTTGTAATGAAGCTTTGTTTGTCTAGTGTTCTTTTGGGTATAAAATAGACTGTCGTACACCCTAGTAAAAAACAAAACAACAACAACAAAAAACTAAATTTAAAAACAAAAAAAAAAATTTACTTGGCTTAAAAAAATAAAAACAAGATGATAAATGCTTGAGGTGACAGATACCCCCATTTACCCTGATGTGATTATTACACATTGTATACATGTATCAAATGTCTCATGTACCCCATAAATATATACATATGCCTACTGTGTACCCATAAAAATTAGAAGTTAAAAAAAGAAAAAAACTATTTAGTTACAAGGGTTAGGATCCAATACTCTTCTCAAGTGATCCCACTGGTCCTTACTGTGAGAGTCAGTGCCTCCATTCTTCTGCCCCACAACTCCGAGGTAGACCACTTCAGGGCACTTAGGTTCAATGAGGCCAGCTCCCAAACGTTTTTCCAGCTTTTTGTCAAACTTAACACCGACTCTTCACTCTCCTCTGCCATGGCAGCCATCTGCCCTCCCATATGGGAGATCAAAACTGCCTTGTTTCTCTGCAGGAGTTTCTTCACTTCTTCAAATCGATTTAGTTTTCTTTTATCCCTGTGGAATGTTACCGTGAAAACTAAATCAACTTTGAGATATATATAGATAAAGACAGAGAAAGAAACTTTGCAAACAATTAATTAAAAGCATTTATTTTTCGTTTACAAATAATAAAATTATAGAAAATTAAGTGAGGATATGTATCATAATTCCTGGGGAAACAACTACATTCTAATTTGTTCGATAATCTGGATAAATTGTATGATATTTTCATGAATAAAAAAGTATTAAAAATCACTAGAGATGAAGTTTAAAATGTTAATATAAAAATAATCATAGATAACATTGAAAGAGTAGGTGAACCCTTAACTCTAACATGAGCTAACAACAGGCCCAATCATATGGACAATATCTGCCAAACCTTCAAGTAATATGTGATTTAAAAGTACTTTAAATTATACCAGAGCATAGTAAATTATTCAAATGAATAATCTCCAATTAAATGCTGGCATGATTTTGATTCTAGAAAAAGAAAAGAACAACTTTCATCAGCACCACAACAACCAAATGAATGCTATACCAGGTAAAAACACTGAAGAAACATTCTGTACAACCTATTTTAGAATAAATACAGTGAATATTGTAAACATGGAGCTTGTGATCTTTAGGAGCAAAAATCATCTTATATGTGGTAAACAGTTTGCAGGACATTAAAATTAGTTAAAGTATGCCCAATTAAACTGGTAATTATTTCCTAGTTATAATGAATAGAACATGGACATCAGCTACCAGAATCCATTTGTTAACTTTTATAAATTATCTATAATTGAGATTATTAAGCCTGTTAAAGAAAGCAAGGTAAAGAGAATAAATTATGCCTGACTTTTACTCTGCCTGTATTTAAATTAATCCTTCATAATTATGCCAGAAATATATTTTACAATTGCAGCCCTGCCCATTTGGCTTTAACTTGGCACCAAATTGCCTATAGAATACTTTTTGAATTTCCACACATGGTATCAAATTTATACTCATGATCTACCCTAATGTTTCACCGAATATGCCATATAAACACACCCTATCAGGTAGGCATTGTTTTATAGAAAATAAAAATTAATACCTTAGCTGTTTTTCAATGTTTATTGCCAGACACTTTACCTTTTAAGTTTAACCATCATTTTACCATTGTAAAATTATAATAACCTAGGCTTTCTTGTCATAATGAACATATTTATCTTGTACTTAGTGTTCCCTATTTTCTTATCCCCTATATAGTCAGTACGGAGTTCAGGGTTAATAAATCTAAAACTCTAATTTTCCAAGTGAAATAGCTAGTCAATTGCATGTCCTCCTTTGACTTCAGTTGTTATAAAATCCCCCCCAAAATAAAATTATAAAATTCAAACATACACATTTTTTAAAAAGAGACTGTGAGACTGTCATGAGCAACATGGCCATAAATTAAAACCAAAGATTTTCATGATATGAAAAATATCCTAGAAAAGTATAATTTACCAGCCAAAGAAGAAATAGGATTTGTATGGTCATATAACCATTAGTTAAACTTAATGAGTATTAAAAAAGATATTCCCACAAAAGCTCAGTCCAACATATCATCTTCAACGAATTCTCAGTTTGAAGGAACACATAATTTCAATTTTATGTAAACACTTTTCAATACAATTAAATAGAAAATATAGCAGGTTTTCCAACTCTTTTTGCCTTGATTCCAAATCTTAAAAGGACTAGTTTAAAAAAGTTATTCTTACACAGAAAAGTTACCCTACTCAAGTATGTATACAGAAACTCTCTTTCCTTTAGAAAAATAAATAAATAAAAAGGCAAAATGAATCCACAACATATCAGAAAAAATAATGAAAATGGCACGTCATGACTACTAGGAATGATTTAACAGTGGGAAAACCATTTATTATATTCATTTATTACATTCCATTGCAATCACAAAATAAAGGAGAAAAATCACATGAGCATCTTAATAGATGAAGAAGGCATCTTTGATAACATCTATTGATTATTGAAAAAATGCAAACTTTTACAGAAATAATAAAGACATTTGTTTAAATTTAATCCAATTAAAAGGGTGAAAATAAACATCAAATAGCATAGTCAACTGTGAAACAATAAAAGCTTTTCCTTTAAGAAGAAATAAGGAAATGATGGCCACTATCACCATTTCTATTCAACATTAGTAATGAAAGTTGAAGCTAGCACAATAAGATAAAAAATGTAAAATTAATAAGAATCAGAAAGGGGAAAGAAGTCTCATTATTCAAGGAGTACATCATTATGTACATAAAAGTCAAGCAAGAGCATGAATAAATTATTGAAATTTATGTCAGATACTAAGTTAATGTCTGACAGAGCCAGTTGTCATTTTGTAAGTCTGAAACAAATAGTAAAACAAAATAATAAAAAGAATACTATTTACATTGGCCTCAAATATGTGAATTAGTTGGATATTCAGTATGTGCACACTGTGCATTGCAGATGAGTGGGGAAAAAGATGTTTTAATAAATGTTGCTGAAATAATTAGCTCCCTATTTGAAAATAAAAATAAAAGAGTATAAAAAAAGAACAAAATGGAGAAAAACAAAGAGAAAGAAAAAACAGAAGGAAGTAAAGGGAAAGAAGAGTAAAATAAACAAACAGTAAAAAACCTAACCAGAGAAGTTGGATCTCAACATCACACAAAATCAAAAACCAATCCCATGTAGACTGAAAACAAAAATGTGAAATTCAAATTATAAAGTTG
>NW_016813548.1:188227-197115 GCF_001698545.2 Rhinopithecus bieti | reverse complement strand
TTTTTTTTTTTTTTTTTTTTTTTGTAGCAGACATTCTTCCAACCATTTTTCAAAGATCTTAAATGTTAGTGGGTTTCTACCAAGTTCCGACTGCCAGTTGGAAGGGTCTTTTCCAGAACTGTAGAAGGCAGTACTTCTTGTGCACCTGTAACAGGCTGTAAGTGCTGGAAAGTTGACAACAGTCAGCATCAGCATGCACCACTGATTCTCAGGATTTGATATGTAAATACTGAAGCTTCTACTCCCCTTGTGTGGAACAATTCAGATATATTTTTTTTGTACCATATCCCACCAGGATTAAACTCTTGTCCCACCATAGAAGATGACTCAATAGTATGCATATCAGTTGCTTTCTTTCTTTCTTTCTTTTTTTTTTTTTTTTGTATCATTTCCCCACTTTCCTACTGATGTACCCTGTATCTCTCAAATAAACTGCTTTCACTCACTTTGGTTCATGATCTTCTACCAGAAACACCTATCTTAAGAATGTGGGTGCCAGAAGAGTTTCTAGGAAGCAGAGACTCTGGATGAAATTCTGGAATTGGCTAATTCCCCAAAAGGTGACAACAAAGATCTAATTGCTTGGTATGAGTGAGATATTAGATAACTCTTCATATGCTATAGAAAAATGATGACTAAGTCTTTATCACATGTGGTAAGTTAGTGAGAAATACAAGAGGAAAGGCATGAATTGACTTATGCAATCTCTCAAGCATCATGAAGATACGATGGCAGTGAAACTATAAGGTCTATGAAGTTGGATAATTGTAATAAAATTTCCTCAATGTACTCAATAAAGAGAATGGCATACTTAAATCAACTGAACACCAACTCAAGGCATGGTATGAAAATTAGTATTCCTCTATAACAGAATTTAAAGGGACATTCATCTGCAGCAGTTGTATGTCAGGACTGTAAGAGTAATCTGAAGCTGTTTTCTCAGAAACCTAAATAAATGAGATATCTATGCCGGGACTGCATAAAAGGACTTGCAGAAAAGGCTTAATTTACTAATCAAGAAAGTTTTCTGTGCCAGAATCAGGGCCCTCGTATTGTGACACCAGGTAATAGCATACCTAAGTAAATATGCTAGAGAACTTTGAATATCTAGTGTTCCTTGGTCTCTTAGGATGCTCAGATTTGACTTTTCTCCATGACAAAAGGAGAAAAAAGCCTCACTTTCCTGAAAACATTTCAAAGTCTCCCTTTCCTGAAAAACACTCCAAGATCGCTTCACATGAATGACCAACAAAATGATGCTTGCCCTTCCACCGATTCTTATGGCTTTCAATCCAACGGGAATTTCAACTCCGCCAAACTGGACAAGTGCTACTAGTTTTTTAGAAAGAAATCAGTTAACCACCAGAAGTGCCCTTGGATATAAGATGGTATCAGCACTCTAGTAAACATGTTCAGGAACATATCTTGAGGTCAGTAGATTGCAAGGAGGGGGCATTGCAAAATAAGGTATGGTGAATATTTGTTGATAATAAGGAGGACACTTTCTTATTTCTCAGGGCTTTACAGCCTTACAAAGACCTCTGCAACCATTTATCATATGCTTATGGGATATCTTCTCATAGCTTGAAAGTGCAATAGGCCATAGTAAATGAGATGTCCATGCTAGGACTGCATTGGCAGGATGCTGAGAAAGAGTTCTCAATGAGCACAGAGATGTGCTTGTGCTAAAGTACATGATTATTTAAGATGAGAGAGCCTGATGACTATGTGCCATGGAGGACTCAGCGGGTGCTTCCTTCCCTATAGAGTATAAGAAATATACTCTTGAAAGTACTGCTGGTATCATGAAGAATCTCAGAGGCAAATGTTCATTGTAGGCAAAAGTTGATGAGAAGGAAAGCTGCTATGGAACCGAGCTCCTAAATGTTATTTGGGATGCTGGGACTCTATGTATGTAAATGTGAGACAAAAATAGATTACTGTTGACCAAAATACCCATTCGGGGTGACAATAAAAGAAACTGGTAAGGGGGAAATCCTCTTGGTGGTCACAGTTTCAATAAGCTTACTTGGCTGTTACTTTATTTGAAGGAAGTTACTTACTTGGCTGTTACTTACTTGGCTGTTACTGACGTAAGGATATACACTGAGCTCTAAGGCTGTTTTCTTAGAAACCTAAAAAGATCAGTTAGAAGATCAATTACAAGGAATTAGGAGGAGAAGGCAAATACATGGTCCCATAGTAGTGAACACAAATTGTGAGGATCTTTCTTTTTCAGACCAAGGTACACCAGAGACCATTCCTGCAGATAAGACGTTTACATTAGATGTCTCATCCAGTTGTTAGCTTCTCCCCTTGGCCATCACAACATGTTCATGGATGGAGTAGGCATCAAGACACGGATATGCATGGGCCTTACATACAGCATTGTCTTATCCAGCCATTACCACCATTGATCTATCCATAGCAGAGAGAAACATTCAGATCTTGAAATGCTACCATTTGTTAACCAAACAATCTGCCATAGGGTGACAGGTGAATGATAAAGGATTATTTTCACAATGGAAGAGTAATCATTCTGTCTTTATTGAGATTTATATATACATGATATATAGGTTTACATGAGATATTGCATAATCTCACCTCAAAAGAAGGAACCACTTCATGGCAAAATAAGTGAAACAAAACAAAACCCCGCATGACTTACTGTACATTCATTGTAATCAACAGAAACACACACACACACACTCACACACGTAAAGACAAACACACACGGGGAGGGGGAGGGGGAGAGAGAGAGAGAGAGAGTGACAGAAAGAGAGTTAGACTGAGATTAAATTGCCCTGGTGTTACTGTAGGTTCTGTCAAACAAAACCACCTGAAAGAACAAGGTTGCTCCGGAAAAACAAAACGAAAACAAAACAAACTATAATCCCCGAGTATCTAGAAGCTGTGCAAGAAGTGATAATTATCAAACTAAAAAGATGTACTAATTGATTCAAGTAAACTGTAGGTCAGTGATGTGCCTAGTATGTTTTTTACACTTAGAACAGATCGTATTTAAAATCTCAGTCTACATATGAAAAATTTTTTTCAATAAATTCATGAAGTCATTATACAAATTATAATGTCCAGAAAAGAAATCCAGCCAGTGAAAATTTGTGTTTATTAAATTTTATGTATAGGTATGTGTATTTATTAAAATATTAGATTGCATATTTAAAGACATTAAAATACAACACCATATAAATATTATAGTATAGAAAGTGAAAATGCAATAGATTCATAAATTTTAAATATATTAATGTATTTTTGAAATATCTACTTATTGATTTGTAATCAACAATAAATAAGAACATCATAGTTTTCGATCTTTAATTGCTATAAATTGATTTCATGCAAATGTGTCTTCTTAGCCTTTTAAGTTAAACAAATTATATATTCATATGTCCATTTATCTTCACTCATGTTTAATACAAAACACTTTCTCTTTATTATTTACATTCTCAAATGTTGACTTTCACCCAAAACACATATGCAAACTGTTAAGAAAAGTCTAAGTGATGAGGATGAATTTGGCAGATCCTAAAATTAAGATTTCAAACCAATGACAATAACAAAATCCTAGAAATTGCAATATTGTTCAATTCAGCTTTCAAATGTTTCTTTCATAAAAAACAAATAATAAAAAATAAATATTTCAAGCAGGCAGAAGAATGCCAAAATTATAAAAGCTCATGTTTGCAGTCACAATAGCATCATTTCAATTGTGAACATGCTATATAAACACAGTGCCACAGAGGTAGGAGACAGAAACTGTACAAGGCAACACCTTGAGTAATTTCTTTTTTTTTTTTTTTTAGTAATATCTACTTTTATTTTAGATTTAGGGGCTACATTGCAGGTTTCTTATATGGGTATATTGTGTGATGGGTTTGGGGTACAGATTATCTCATTACCCAGGTGGTCAATACAGTAGCACAGAGGTAGTTTTTCACCACAAGGCCCCACTTGCTCTCTCCTCCGTTGAGTAGTCCCTGTGTCTATTGTTTCCATCTCTGCGTCCATGTACACTCAGTGTTTAATTCCCACTTATAAGTGAAAACATGAAGTACTTTGTTTTCTGTTCTTGAATTAATTCATTTAGGATTATGACCTCCAGCTGCATCCATGCTACTGTAAAGGACATGACTTCATGCTTTTTGTGTGGCTGTGTAGTATTCCAAGGGGTGTATGTCCCATATTTTCTGCATTCAATCCACCACTGATGGGCACCTAGCTTGATTCCATGTCTTTGCTATTGTGAATAACGCTGGGATGAACATAAAAGTGCATGTGTCTTTTTGGTAGAATGATTTATATTCTGATGGGTATATATCCAGTAAAGGAATTGCAGGGTCAAATAATAGCTCTGTTTTAAGATCTTTGAGAAATCTCCAAACTGCTTTTCACAGAGGCTGAACAAATTTTGCCATCCCACCAATGGTGTATAGACGTTTATTTTGGTCTGCAGCCTCACCAGCATCTATTGCTTTTTGACCTTTCAGTAGCTATTCTGATGAATGTGAGATTATATCTCATTGTGGTTTTGATTTGCATTTCTCTGATGATTAATGATGCAGAGTATTTTTAAACTGTGTGTTGACTCCTTGTATGTTCTGTTTTATGAAGTTTCTGCTCATATCGTTTACCCATTTTTAATGAGATTATTTGTATTTTGCCTGTTGACTTAAGTTCCTTATAGATCCTGGATATTAGACCTGTGTCAGATGCATAGTCTGTGAATATTCGCTCCCATTCTGTAGTCTGTTGATAGTTTGCTGCTGTTGTTTTTCTGCTGTGCAGAAGCTCTTTAATTTGGTCCCATTTGTCAATTTTCATTTTTGTTGCAGTTCCTCTTGGGGACTTAGCCAAGAAATCTTTGCCAAGGTCAATATTAAGAAAAGTGTTGCCTAAGTTTTCTTCTAGGATTTTTATAGTTTGAGGTCTTACATTTAATTTTTAAATCCATCTTGTGTTGATTTTTGTATATAGTAAAAGGTAGGAAATCCAGTTTCTTTCTTTTGCATATGCCTATCCAGCCATCACAGCACCATTTATCGATAGGGAATTCTTTCCACATTGCTTATTTTTGTTGACTTTTTCAGCCATTAGAGAGTTGTAGGTGTGTAGCTTTATTTCTAAGTTCTCTATTCTGTTCCACTGGTCTTTGTTTTTGTACCAGCACCATGATATATTGGTTACTTCAGCCTTATAGTATAGTTCGAAGTCAGGTAATGTGATGGCTCCGGCTTTGTTCTTTTGCTTAGCATTTCTTTAGCTATTTGGGCTCTGTTTTGGTTCCATATGAAATCTAGAGTATTTTTTCCCAGCTATGTGGGAAATGAGGTTGACAGTTTAATAGTAATAGCATTGAATCTATAGATTGCTTTGGGCAGTATGGCCATTTTAACATTTTTATTCCCAATCCATGAGCATAGAAGATTTTTCCATTTATTTGTGTCACCTATGATCTCCTTCAGCAGGGTTTTGTGGTTGTCCTTTTAGAGATCTTTCACTTCCTGGATTAGCCATATTACCAGCTATTTCATTTTCTTTGTGGCTATTGTAAATAGAAGCATCTTCTTGATTTGGTTCACAGCTTGAATGTTATTGTTGTATAAAACACTTGTGATTTTGTGTTTTGATTTTGTATTCTGAAACTTTACTGAAGTTGTTATAGGTTCTAGAAGACTTTTGTTGGAGTTTTTAGGGTTTTCTAGATATAGAACCATATTATCAGTCAAGAGAGATACTTTAACTTCTTCTCAGATTTGGATACATTTTTTTTTTTCTTTCTCTTGCCTGATTACTCTAACTGGCACTTCCAGTACTATGTTGAATAGGAGTGGTGAATGTGGAAACTTGGCTTGTTACAGTTCTCAAGGAGAATGTTTCTAGTAATTGTTCATTCAGTATCATGTTGACTGTTTTGTTATCATAGATGCAAGACTCCGTCAAAAACAAACAAAACAAAACAAAATCAATGAAATATTTTGAGATCTGTTCCTTTAATGCTTAGTCTGTTGAGGATTTTTATCATAAAGGTATGTTGAATTTTATTGAAAGTCTTTTCTGACTCTATTGAGATGATCACATGGATTTTGATTTTAATTCTGCTTATATGATAAATCACATTCATTGATTTGCATATCTTGCCTTGCATGCCAAGAATAAAGCCTTCTTGATCATGATATATTAATTATGTGATGTGGTGCTGAATTCAATTTATAGTATTTTGTTAAGGATTTTTGCATCTATATTCATCAGAGATATTGGCCTGAAGTTTCCTTTTTCCCTTGTGTAACTGTCATATTTTGTTTTCTTAATGATTCTGGATGTATAGAATGAGTTCAGGAGGAGTCCCCTCTTTTTTGATTTTTTTGAATAGTTTCAGTAGCATTCACACCAGTTCTTCTTTGTACATCTCGTAGAATGTGGCTCTGAATCCATCTGGCTCAGTGCTTTCGTTAATTCGGTAAGTTTATTACTTATTCAATTTCAGAACTTGGTATTCATCAGTTCAAGTTTTCATTTTCTTTCTGGTTCAATTTTGGGAGGCTTTATGTTTTGAGAAATTTATCTATTTCCTCTAGATTTTCTCATTTGTGTGCATAGAGGTGCTCATAATACTCTTTGAGAATATTTTGTATTTCTGTGACATTGGGTATAATGTCATCTTTGTCATTGCTAATTGTACTTATTTGTGTCCTCTCCTTTTATTTCTTTGTTAATCTTTTTAACAGTCAATTATTCATACTTTTTTTTCAAACAACCAACTCTTGATTTCGTTGATTTTTTTGTTTGTTTGCTTGTTTTTGACAGAGTCTTGCTCTGTCGCCCAGGCTGGAGTGCAGTGGCAGGATCTCGGCTCACTGCAAGCTCCGCCTCTCGTGTTCACGCCATTCTCCTGCCTCAGCCTCCCGAGTAGCTGGAACTACAAGTGCCCACCTCTACGCCCAGCTAATTTTTTATGTTTTTAGTTTGAGACGGAGTTTTACCGTGTTAGCCAGGATGGTCTCAATCTCCTGACCTTGTGATCTGCCCGCCTCAGCCTCCCAAAGTGCTGGATTTACAGGCATGAGCCATAGCACCCAGCCTTTGTTGATCTTTTTTAAGGAATTTTGTGTCTCAATTTCATTCAGTTCTTCTCTGATTTTAGTCATTTGTTTTCTTCTGCTAGCTTTAGAGTTGGTTGTTTTTTTTTTTCCTTTTGTTCCTTTATGTGCAAAATTAGATTATTTATTTGAGATCTTTCTAACTTCTTGATAAAGGCATTTTGTGCTGTATACATTTGTCTTAACATTGTCTTTGCTGCATCCCAATGATTTTGGTAAGTTGTGTCTCTTTTTTTATTAATTTCAAAAGATATTTTGGTTTGGTGCTTAATTTCAATGTTAACATGGGTTATTCAGAAGCAAGTTGTGTAATTACCATGTATTTATGTAGCTTTGAGAGATCTTGATATTGATTTTCATTTTTATTGCACTGTGGTCTGAAAGTGTGCTTGGTATGATTTTGATGTTTTTGAATTTATTAAGACTTGCTTATAACAAAACATGTAGTCAATCTTAGAAAATGTTTTATGTGCAGATGAGAATAATTATACTGTGGTTGTTGAGTAGAGTGTTCTGTAGATGTCTATGGTCCAGTTGATTCAGTGCCAAGTTTAAGTCTAGATTTTTTAAAATAATTTTCTGCCTTGATAATTTGTCTAATGCTATGAATGCTATGAATGGGGTATTGAAGTCTCCCACTATTATTGTATGGCTGTCTAGATATTTGCATTGCTTGAGCTGGGCTAGTTTTACAAATATGAGTGTTCCAATGTTTGGTGCATATGTATTTAGGATAGTTAAGTTTTGTTGAATTGAACCCTTCATCATTATGTAAAGCCTTTCTTTGTCCATCTTATTTGTTATTGGTTTAATGTCTATTTTACCTGACATAAGAATAACAACTTCTGTTCTTTTTCTTTTCTGTTTGCATAGTAGATATTTCTCTACCCCTTTATTTTGAGCCTGCAGGTGTTGTTACATGTGAGATAGGTCTCGTGAAGAAAGCAGAAAGTTGGGCCTTGTCTTTTTATCCAGTTCGCCACTTTATCCCTTTTAAGTGGGGCATTTGACTATTTATGTTCAGTGTCAGTGCTGATACGTGAGATTTTGTTCCTCTCATTTTGTTGTTAGTTGGTTGTTTTGTACATTTGATTGAGTAGTTTCTTTATGGAGTCTGAGGGCTATGTGCTGGAGAGTGTTTTTGTGGTAACAGGTCTTTCTTTTCTTTCCGTGTTTAACACTCCCTAAATAACCTCTTGTAACGTATGTTTGGTTGTAATTAATTCCCCTAGCATTCGCTTGTATAGGAAGATTTTATTTCTCCTTACCTTATGAAGGTTAATTTGGTGGGATATGAAATGTTGGTTGGAATTTATTTTCTTTAAGGAATCTGAAAATAGGTCCCAAATCTCTTCTGACTGGTAAGGTTTCTGCTGAGAGGTCTCTCACTGGCCTGATGGAGTTCTCTTTGTATAAGAACTGACCCCTGTATCTAGCTGCCTTTAAGATTATTTCTTTCATGATGATCCTGGTGAATCTGATGATTATGTGTCTTGGGAATGGTTGCCTATGATAGTATTTCACAAGGATTATCTGTACTTCTTGAATTTACCTGTCAACTTCTCTAGTGAGATTGGGGAAATTTTCAATGACTATATCCTCAAATGTGTTAAATGTGTTTTCCAAGTTATGCTCTGTCCTTCTCTAGCAGGAAAGCATCAAGTCATAGATTTGGTCTCTCTGTATAATCTCTTATTTCTTGGAAGCTGTGTTTGTTTTTCTTAATTATTATTATTATGTTTTTTTTTTTTTTTTTTTTTTTTTTTTTTT
>NW_016813548.1:173882-187933 GCF_001698545.2 Rhinopithecus bieti | reverse complement strand
TTTTTTTTTTTTTTTTTTTTTTTTTTTTTTTGTCTGACTGAGTTGATTCAAAGAATTGGTCTTAGAGCTCTGAGAATCTTTTCTCAGCTTGTCCTAGTCTGCTATTAATGCTTCTTACTTACTTATAATTTTTCGTAATGAACTTTTTAGTTCCAGAAATTTAGTTCGACTTTTCTTCAAATGGCTCTTTCAATTTTCAGCTCTTAGATCCGTTTACTATATTCTGTGGATTCCTTGGATTGGGTTTCAACTTTCTCCTGAATATTTGTGAGTTGTCTTGCCATCCGTATTCAGAAATCTGTGTCTCTCCTTTCAATCATTTCACTCTGTTTAAGAACCATTGCTTGGGAGCTCCTGGCCTCATTAGGGTGTAATGGGTCATTCTGGCTTTTAGAGTTGACAGAATCCTTGCACTGATTCTTTCCTATCTATGTGGGTTGGTGTTCCTCTAATCTTTGAGTCGCTGTCCTTTGAATGGGGCTTTTAGCTATTATAAACTTTTTTCTTCTCACAATGAATGCATGTGTCTTAAGTCTTTGTGTCTGGGTGACAGTATAATTGGGAGTATTCCAAATTAAAATACTGTATAAATTATAATGTTTATTAATGTAAAAATAATACAATTATTCTTTATTGAATATTTCATATATATTATTAAAATTCAACAGTAGCAACAGCAATTGTTCAGAATGTAGATAAACTCAGCAGCAACCGTACAAGCCAGGAGATATTTGGAAACTGTTTCACCATTCTTAAAGAAAAGAAATTTCACCCAAGAGTTTCATTCCTTGCTAAAGCAAGCTTCAAAAGCAAAGTAGAAATCAAATCTTTTACAGACAAACATGTGCTAAGGAAATGCATTACCACTAGTTCAGCCTTACAGGAGATCCTTGATGAAGTTTTAAACATGGAAACAAAACAAAGATACCTACTATCACAAAAACATGCATAAGTTTATAGCCTGCAGACTGTGTAATGCAACCACAAAATAGAAACTACAAAGCAAACAGGAAGCAACTTTGTAATAGAACCAAGTCACACATACCAGTTTTAAACTTGAATGTAAATGGCTTCAACTTTCCACATGAAGGTGCAGAGTGGCAAGTTGAATTAAAAAAAAATAAGACTATTTGTCTGCTGTCTCACATGTAACCACACCCATAGGCTCAAAATAAAGGGTTGGAGCAAGTTCTACCATACAAATGCAAAACCAAAGACAGCAGTATTTACTGTACTTATTTCAGACAAAACACTTTCCACCAGAAATGATGAAAAAGGACAAAGAAGAGCATTGCATAATGATAAAGGTCTCAGTCAATAAGAAGACTTAGTATATAAGCACCCTAAATATATATGTACCCAGTATTGAACATCAAGATTTATAAAACAAGTATTTCTCTATATACGAAAAGACGTAGACAACCACATAATAAAAATAGAGGAGTTGAACACCTCACTGACATTATTAGACAATTAATTGAGGCAGAAAGCTAACAAACACATTCTGGACTTAAATTCAACACTTTACTAATTGGACCTACTAGATATCTACAAAGTACTCCACCCATCAAACACAGAATATGCATTATTTTCATGTGCACATGAAACATACATAACACTGCAGAAAAACAGTGTTAAAAGGAAAGTTTAGGCTGGGCATGTTGACTCACGTCTGTAATCCCAGCATTTTGGGAGGCAGAGGAGGCTGAGGTGGATTACCTGAGCTCAGTAGTTCAGGACCAGCCTAGCCAACATGGTAAAACCCCATTGCTACTAAAAAATACAAAAATTAGCTGGGCATGGTGGTGGGCACCTGTAATCCCAGCTACTCAAGAGGCTGAGACAGAAGAATTGCTTGAACCCAGGAGGTGGAGGTTGCAGTGAGCCGAGATATCCTGCCATTGCACTCCAGCCTGGGAGACAAGAGTGAAACTCTATCTCAAAAAAAATAA
This sequence comes from Rhinopithecus bieti, assembly GCF_001698545.2. Taxonomy (NCBI): domain Eukaryota; kingdom Metazoa; phylum Chordata; class Mammalia; order Primates; family Cercopithecidae; genus Rhinopithecus; species Rhinopithecus bieti. The sequence continues at coordinate 185,981 of NW_016813548.1, read as the reverse complement.
AAAAAGGAAAGTTTATAGCACTAAACGTCTACCTTGAAAAGTTAGAAAGATCTCAAGTTAACCAAACATTACACCTAGAGGAACTAGAAAACAAACTAAACCCCAAGCTAGCAAAAGAAAACAAACAACTAAAATTAGAGTAGAACTGAATTCATCCAAAAATCTATGCAAAGTATCAACATAAGCAAATGTTGGTTTTTTGAAAGGATAAGTAAGATCCATAGATGGCTATATAGATTAACAAAGAAAAAAAAGAGAGAAAATCCAAATAAGTACAATTAGGAATGACAAAAATTGGCATTATAACCAATTTTATAAAAATACAAAAGATCCTCAGACTAAGATGAACACCTTTGTGCACAGAAACAAGAAAATCTACAGAGAATAGATAACTTCCTGGAAACATGTAGTCTCCAATGACTGAATCAGTAAGTAATTGAAACATGGAATAGACCAATATTGAAGTGGCTACATTGTTTGGGTATATACCCTGGGGTTCATTGTCATGCACCAGGAAAATTTAGGACACGGACACACATGCAGAGTTTAGTGTGGGAAGGTTTAATAGGCAGAAGAGAATGAAAGGGATCTCCGAGTGGAACAGACCAGGACATGGCAGATGCACCAAATTATATAGTTAGGTTTGAGGAGGCGGTGTCTGATTTACATAGGGCTCACAGAGTGGTTCGATCAGGTATGCCATTTACATAGCATGCGGGGAAGGCTGTTTGCCCCACCCTAATCTTATTATGCAAATGGATTTCCAGTTGATCCACACCACTTGTTTGATTCTTACTGTACATGTGGCTGGCAAACAAGGGAAGATGGAGCTACCCTCTTGAACATGTTTAGTCTCTAGCTCCTGCTGGCACTCACCCGTGCAGGCTCCCAGCTTCCTTTTCAATGTCTGCGGCTTGACTTTACAGGATGCTCTTTGCTCAATAATTTTGGGCTGCTTTTCATTAAAGAGAAAAGCTTTACAAAGGACTTTTGTACCCTCACCATGTGCCTAAGGTATTTTTTCTTAACTTCTGTATCATTATCAAGTGACATAATTGAATCAGCAATGAAAATCTACCAACCAAAAAAGTCCCAGAGCAGAGGGATTCACATACAAATTCTCCCAGATGTACAAAAAAGACCTTGTATAAATTATACGGAAACTATTCTGAATAATTGAGAAGGATCAGCTCCTCCCTAATTCATTCTATGAAGCCAGCATCACCCTGATATCAAAACCTCACAAAGACACAATGAGAAAAGAGAAATGCAGGCCAATATTTCTGATGAATATGGATTCAATAGTCCTCAATAAAATACCAGCAAACCATATCTAGTAGCATACAAAATATTATTTCACAATGATAAAGTAGCCTTCATTCCTGGAATACAAGGTCGGTGCAAAATATATAAATCAATAAATTTTCTTTACCACATAAACAGTATTAAAAATAAAAACCATGTGATAATCTCAATTGATGCAGAAAAATCTTTCAACAAATATCTAACATCTCATCATGATTAAAAAAAATTCTCAAGAAACTAGGCATCAAAGGAATATACCTGAAAATAATAACAGTCATCAATGACAAACCCACAGCCAACATTATACTGACCAGGATGAAAATGGAAGCATTTATCTTGAGAACTGGAGCAAGACCAGGATACCCATGCTCATCACAACCTATTCAATGCAGCATTGGGAGTGGTAGCCAGAGTAATCTGGCAAGATAAAGAAATGAAAGACATCCAAATAGGAAAAGAAGATGTGAAACTATCTCTTGTCTGGTGATATAATTCTATACTTAGAAATCCCCAAGGACTCTGCTAAAAGGTTATTAGAATTATTAAGTGATTTTAGAAAGGTTTCAGGGTACAAAATCCAGGTACAAAACACAGTAGTATTTCTATAAACCAATAGTGTTCAAGCTGAGAGCCAAATCGAGACCACAATCCCATTTACAATAGCTACAGAAATATGGTTTCGTTCTGTGTACACACCCAAGTTTCATGTTGAATTTTAATCTCCAGTGTTGGGGGATGAACCTGGTAGGGGGTAATTGGATCATGAAGGCAGATTTTCTCCTTGCTGTTCTCATGGTAGTGAGTGAATTTTCATGAGATCTGGTTGTTTAAAAGTGTGTAGCACTTTCCCCTCCTCTCTGTCTCCTGCTGGCCGTGTGAAGAAGTGCCTGCTTCCCCTTCACCCTTCTGCTGTGATTGTAAGTTTCCTGAGGCTTCTCACCCATGCCTCCTGTACTGCATATGGAATTGTGAGTCAATTAAACCTCTTTTCCTCCTGAATTACCCAGTATCAGGTAGTTATTTATAGCAGTGTGAGAACAGAATAATACAGAGAATTGGTACCAGATACGTAGGACACTGCTATAAAGATACCTGAAAAATGTGGAAAGTACTTTGGAACTGGGTAACATGCAGAGACTGGAACAGTTTAGAGAGCTCAGAAGAAGACAGTAAGATGAGGGAAAGTTTGGAATTTCCTAGAGACTGGTTAAATTGTTGTTACCAAAATGTTGATATTGATATGGACAGTGAAGTCAAGCCTGAGAAGGTCTCAGGTAGAGATGAGGAACTTATTAGGAACAGGAGTAAAGGTCACTTTTGCTATTCTTTAGCAAAGACACTGGCGGCATTGTGGCCCTGCTTTAGACAACTGTGGAGGTTTGAGCTTGAGAGAGATGATTTAGAGTATCTGGCAGGTGAAACTTCTAAGAAGCAAAACATTCAAGATTTAGCCTGGCTGCTTCTATCAATTTACACTCATAAGCCTTTGTAAAGTGATGATCTAAAATTGGAATTTATATTTAAAAGAGTAGCAGAGTATAAATGTTGAAAAATTTGCAGCCTGATCATGTAGTAGGAAAAAAAAAAAAACAAAAAAACATTTTCTGGGTGGGAACTCAAGGTTGCAGAAATTTGCAGAAGTAAAGAGGAGCCAAATGTAAATAGCCAAGACAATGGGGAAAATGTCTCCAGGGCATGTCAGATAACTTTGCAGTTGTTCCTCCCATCACAGACCTAGGAGGGAAAAATGGTTTCATAGGTTGGGCCCAGTATCTTGCTGTTCTGTGCAGCCATGGGAGTGGGTGCCCTGCATCCCATCTGCTCTAGCTCCAGCTGTAGCTAAAAGGGGCCAACGTACAGCTCAGGCCATTGCTACAGATGGTGCAAGCCCCCATCCATGGTGGCTTCCATGTGGTGTTGGGGCCTTGGGTATGAAGAATGCAATAGTTTGGGAGCTTCAGACTAGATTTCAGGGAATGTATGAAAACAGCTGGATGTCCAGACAAAAATCTGCTGCAGGGGCAGAGTGTCAGGCCTCTGAGCCCAAACCTACACATATACAACCAGATGGCATGAAACAAGTGAAGAATCACAAAAAAAGTGAAAATGGCTGGTTCCTGCCTTAACTGATGACATTACCTTGTGAAATTCCTTCTCTTCCCTCAGAAGCTACCCCACTGAGCGCCTTGTTACCTGGACCCCTGCTGGCAGAGAACAACCCCATTTGACTGTAATTTTCCACTACCTACCCAAATCCTATAAAACAGCCCCACCCCTATCTCCCTTGGCTGACTCTCTTTTCGGACTCAGCCTGCCTTCACCCAGGTGATTAAAAAACTTTATTGCTCACACAATGCCTGTTTGGTGGTCCCTTCACATGGACGCACGTGACACAGAACCCTCATGGAGAACTTCTTCTAGGGCAGTGTGGAGGGAAAATGTGGGTTTGGAGCCCCCCCACAGAGTTTCCACTGGGACACTGCCTAGTGGAGCTAGGAGAAGAGGGCCACCATTCTACAGACCCCCAAATTATCCACCAACAACTTTCACTGTGCACCTAGAAAAGCTTCAGGCACTCAATGCTAGCTCGTGAATGCAGCCACGAGGGCTGTACCCGGCAGAGCCACAGGGGTAGAGCTGCCCAGGGCCATGGGAACCCACTCCTTACATCAGCATGCCCTGGAGGTGAGACATGAAATCAAAGGAGATTTTGGAGCTTTAAGATTTAATGGTTACCCTGCTGGGTATTGGACTTGCACTGGGCCTAAAGCCTCTTTGTTTTGGTCATTTTCTTTCTTTTGGAAAGGGAGAATTTCCCCAACGCCTGTATCCCCATCGTATCTTGGAAGTAGCTAACTTGTTTTTTACTTTGCAGTTTCATAAGTCGAAGGGACTTCCCTTGTCTGAGATGAAACTTTAGACTTGGACTTTTGAGTTAATTGTGGAATGAGTTAAGACTTTGAGGAACTGTTGGGAAGGCATGATTGGTAGTTCTTTATAGCAGCATGAAAATGGACTAATACAAGTACTATGTTTCCTTTTCATTTATGTGGTCAAAGGAGAATACAGGTTTATCTTTTAAGTTTTTTGTTGTTTGTTTGTTATACAAGGAGAATATATTTAGTAACTTTTATGTGACTGTAAATTAATCATTTAAGCATTTAAAACATGTTCCTCAAGGGAGAAAATTGAGGAAGGGTTGGGGTAGTGTATTGCTGCATTTCGTTTGAAGTACTCCTGTAATATTTGCTCTTTTAAAATAAATACAACATTTTCTATTTGACACTTTTTTCTAAATATAAATTTAGAGAAATGAAGTAGACAAGTCTGAAACAAAACAAAGAACAAAATGAAAAATAAAGCAAAATGAGAATGCAATCAAAATAAACTAGTAATCAAAATAATACTAAATTTAGTGGAGATAGAATCAAAACTAAACTTTAAGTATTATAAATACTAAATAAATAATATTTAAATTGTTGTGACCATAAGAACATGATAAATATAATAAAAAATTACAATTTTAAAATCAGTAATTAAGGATAAGTGGGAGTTAATGTTAATTCCATGTTTTAAACAGGGTGACAGTAGATTATGTTAACATTTGAAACATAAGTTTTCATAATCAAAGTTAATTTTAGGGAGATACTTTAGTATCTACTACTTTTGCAAAGAAAATTGAATGTCAGCACTCTTATTTGTCTCACACATTTTTTCCTTTATGATTATAATTAATTTTAATTATAAAAATAAAAAGATTACAATCCCATTTTTCAAAAACCATTTTTCTCAATATTTATTTAACTTTAAACTTCTATCTAGCTGTATAGAGGTATCTAAAGTGATACATACCAGTTGTGAAAAATGGTGATTTCTCATATAATATATTGAGATGATTTTTTGTTTTCTTCATTTATAAATATTGATCATTTATTTGAAGCATATATTTCCTATAAAAACAATAAAATGTTGTATGTGTTCTACAAATATCTAGCTATGAAAGACTTTACAATTTTTTTGACATGCTAAAAAATATGACAACAAACTAGTAGCTATAATTTCACTTTTGAAAATTATAGAATTAAGTTCCTTAACTTAAAACAAAAATTACCAGTGATTATTACTGTTTAACATTGATGTAGGAGGTCTAGCAAATTTAATTATTCATAAAAAATAAATAACAGGTATAATTTTTAGAATAAGAAAAAAATTGAGCAAGAAATTATAATTGCATGCTGGTATTATTTGAACGTTTGTCCACTCCAAAACTCCCAAAATTCTTGTTGAAATTTAATTGCCATTCTAACACAGCACAAGGTGGGATGTTTACCAGTTGATTAGGCTGTGAGGGTTTTGTCCTCATAGTTGAGATTAGTGCCATTAAAAGGAGCCCGTTCAGGCCCCTTTAATCTTTCTTGCTGTTCTGACTTCTGTCATGTGATGATATAGCAAGAACGCCCTTGTGAGATGCTGTTCCTTTGATCTTGGACTTCCCAAGCTCCAGAACTTTTCACCAGTATATTTCTGATTATTGTAAATTTCCCAGTCTTTGTTATTTTGTTGTAGCAACACAAAACAGACTAAGTCATATGCCTAATATTATACACCCAACCAAACTGGAGGAAAAGCTTTTGAACAATGAAAAAAAATTAATAAAACGGTAAGATATAAAAAGTAGACCAATATATGGCAGAGCCTCACAGATTTTAGGAAACTGTTACTTGAAGAGCGAGTTCTGATCTTTTCTTTAAGGCATTTACCAAATTAGGAAATATCATGGAGTCTCTGCACATCGAGAAACATTGGAAACTTCAAAAGATAGACTGAAGCCCTCACAGTTTATCAGGGTTATGAACATATAGAACAATAAAGCTCTTCATCAATGCAAGTTAAAGACCAAGAGAAAATATTTGCAATTTATATTTGACCAATAACTTGCATTCTATAATATATAAAATGTCCTTAAAAAATAAAAAACAAAAAGACAAAATAATCACTTTAAAAAATGGGTAAAAAGTTTCTTCAGGCAAGTCACAAAGATATTCAAATGACTAAGGTATATATGAAAGGGCACTCACCATGATAGTCATCAAAAAAAGAAACAAATTCAAATCATAATAAGAGTGCACCATACCATTATATACTTACCAGTATGGGAGATGAACAGTATGTGCTGCTTAGAATGTCAAACATTTGAACATCTCATTCACTGCTGGAGGGATTGTGTACCCTTGCCATACACATTTTGGAAATCTGTTTGCCAATATATACTAAGAATAAACATATGCCTACTCCATAAAATACCAATTGCAATTGTGGGTATTGAGCAACATAAAGAAATGTTTATGGCCAACAAAAGACTTATAAAAGAATGTTTATCATACCTTTATTTCTAATAGCCCCTAACTGGAAACAACTCAAGTGCCTTTTGACAGTAGGCTGGCAAAATAGTGTATGTTCACACACAAAAATATTATATAACAATAAGAATGAGAAATTGATACATGTGACAGTATGGATAACTTTCCAAACAAAATATTGAGTGAAAGAAGCCAGATATTAAAATTACATAATAGTGTTTCCATTTACCTGAGGTTAAAAATAAGGATGAACTAATGTATAGTGTTAGTTAAAATAGTTGTTATGCTTTGCAGGATTATTTATTAAATGATGGCACAAAAGAGTTCTTAGGGAATTCAAAATATTGTATATCTTTATCTGGGAGGTGTTTATGTAAGAGTATACCAATAGAAAGTTATTGTACTGTATAGATTAATTTGCTTATTTCATTGTAAAGGAGTTCACAGCTTTTGACCTAGAGATCATGTTCTAAGAAATCTATCTCATGAAAATAGTCAGAACAAAATATACTAAGTTCTTCTTCTTCTGCTGCTCCTGCTTCTTCCTTTTTTTTTTTTTTTTTTTTTTTTTTTTTTTTGATGGAGTCTCACTCTGTCATCCAGGATAGAGTGCTGTGGCGTGATCTTGACTCACTGCAACCTCCACCTCATAGTTTCAAGCAGTTCTCCTCTGTCAGCCTCCTGAGTAGCTGAGACTACATGTACATGCCCCTACTCTTAGCTAATTTTTGTATTTTAGTAGAGATGGGATTTCACCATATTGACCATGTTGGTCTTGAACTCCTTACCTCATGTGATCTGCCTGCTTTAGCCTCCCAAAGTGTTGGGATTACTGGCATGAGCTCCCATGCCCAGCCTATACTGAGTTGTTCATACTAGTAAAACCTTAAAATCCTTATATTGAGTTATTCATACTAGTACAACCTTAAAATCCTAAGGTGCAAAAATAGGCAAATTGTTAAATAAACTATGATATATCCATAGGGTAAAATATTTGCAGTCATTAAAATATCTGTAAATATGCCAAAATAGTCACAAAACTACCACTAGTGAGCTTGGGTGACAGATAGGTGAGGTTATATGTGATTGTTAATTTGTGTGTGTATATTTATAATATAAATAAAATACAAATATTAATATACTAATAAACTTAACCTAGCTAGGTTTGACAGGTAAAATTGAAGTAATAGTCAGAAATGAATAAAATATCAGAGATTAAGGAAAGAACATTCATTCCATTGTATATAGCCTTTTATATTGAAGTAGATTCTCCCAGACAATTATAGATTATTTGGGCAATAATTTAGACACACTTATGAGTTGCAATAATGTTTTCTATTTTTTTATTTACATGAGCAATATTCAATCAGTTTTCAAAGGGTATGTGGAAATTCAGCTGTAAAAATAATGATGGCCAAAAAGGAGGCAACATCCATTTTCGGTAAATAGTTTAGCTTGCAATGAATAAAAGGCAGCTTGATGAAAGTATTTCCTCGACACTTGATTTTGTTTAGTTCCTCTAACTTAACACTCAATCAAGCAGAAGCACTACTAATCAACATCAATTCATGTGTGTCTTCTTCCCTTCCCTTCCCCTTTCTATTCTCCTCTCTCCCCTTGTGTTTCATCTCAGGAAGAGACAGCATTACTGCAAAAGGGTCATGTGATTTCTGGCAATTGGAAAGATGCTACAGATGGTAAATGTAATTCCATACTCAAGAGAATAAAAGTATCAATATTGTCTATGTATATAGTTTCTTCTTTCCCCGTTGTGCTTGCATGGATTACAATACTTTATTACTTCCTATATTCTTCTTTTTTTCTTTCTCCTGGACCCATTCTACCTCTCCTTCTAGGCCAGCAGATCACGTATGCTTCTTTCCTTTATTCTTGGTTCCAGTACCAACCAGCTGTCACAAAATAATCATACTCTGAATCAGGAGCCATTTCTAAAGTCTTTACCAGGCTACACAGAATTCCAAACTGACAATACGTCACTGGTCATATTCACTGCAAGCCTAATGCCTTACCGAGCTATGGAAGATGTTCCCATCCACAGAAAGCATTTTGACATATACATATGCAAATTCAATAATATAATTGTATAAGTATAATAATCTGCCTGTTTAAGAGTTTCTAGTCAGAAAGGAATGAAAATATCAGAAAAGCCCTAGTGCTGTATTATTTAGTAAATAACATCTAAGTGGAAAGAAACATTGTTGAATTTACCGAAGTGTCTGCTAATTCCATGTAATAGGTAACGCATAAAAAAAATCCCACAACCCAGTTAATTAAGGTTTGTCTAGTATCTTCAGATCCTCAAATATTTGCATATTCACCCACTACTTTAATTAAACATATTAACCAGAGTCACTTGCTACACTCTGCTTTATTTCTTGGCTCATATTTGCACTTTGAGGTTAGCACTGTTTGTCAAGAACCATAATTTTAAAATTTGAATCAGGATTCACATCATTTGCTTGATAAGGATCATATTACTTAAGCAGGGTTGTTAAATGGAGTCAGCCTACCACAATCCCTTTCGTTCATACTCTGGAGAGTGGAGAGTCTTGTTGTAAAGCAGGCGAACTTTCTATCAAAAGCAGCATCAGCTACATCAAGCACCAACTGTGCAGGCTGCTGAATGAAGTATAATAGTGGTAATTATGTGTCCAGCTATCTGAAAACGTGTAAGGATTAGCATTTAATCAATGTAAAGTCCATCAATGCAATAAACAAAGAAAACCTTTGTGAAACTAAAGATTGCCTCTTTGATCTGAAAGCGGAAAATCCAAATCGAGACTATGAGAAATCCAAATTCTTTCAGTAAATTGTTGCTCAGATAAAGGAAACACAAGTGGACTTGAAAGAAAAGCACGTTTTTCCCTTGAATATATGTGTACATTTCTGTGAAGGAACATAAGATACCTACTAAAAAGGGAAAAGTTACATTCTTACTTTCATAACTGAATTGGAATTGCCTTCAAGTCATGTAATTTATTTTGCTACTATTCTGTCACATTAAGTTGTGTCCACGGCTACAAGTCTCTAAGAATGAGACTACTCTTTTTTTTTTTTTTTTTTTTTTGGAAGACAGGAAGACAGAGTCTCGCTCTGTCGCCCAGGATGGAGTGCCGTGGCCGGGACTCACCTCCCTGCAAGCTCCCACGCCCGGGTTTACGCCATTCTCCTGCCTCAGCCTCTCGAGTAGCTGGGACTACAGGCGCCCGCCTCGCCCGGCTAGTTTTTTGTATTTTTTTTTTTTAGTAGAGACGGGGTTTCACCATGTTAGCCAGGATGGTCTCGATCTCCTGACCTCGTGATCCGCCCGCCTCGGCCTCCCAAAGTGCTGGGATTACAGGCTATTTTAAAACTAGTCTTTCTTTTTTGGTCACTGTGTAGCCTTTTGTTGGTTAAAGCCTACCTTTCTAAGTCTGCCTTCCCATCAATTGAAGACAACTTCTCTTGTATATCTTTGCACCTATTGGCAACCGGAAGGTATAAAAATATTATAAAAGTCTAATTGTTCTAAGTATAGTATGGTAATTATGCCTCAATGCATTTCCCAAAGTATCTACTAATTCCAAGTATTAAATATGTAGAAAAGCACATCTTGGACTGAGGGATTTAAAGGTCTCTAACATTGTCTCCCTGTCTCACTATGACATATTCGAGTTCTCACCCATATCTCCTTGTGTCCAGTTTCCCACAGTGGAAATCTGTTTATATTAAGACCTGGATGACCAAGGAGCAAGTTTACCCCTGCTGGGCTTTCTTCAGGAATTGAGTTTTATGTTACTGTGTGCTCCATGTCCCCTGTGCCCTTGGTTCTAATTACCACTGCTTCATTTTTGCTTTATACTGTCTTTACTTATCATGCTTTGCCTGCCAAACTTAACAATGTGTTTCTCTACAAGCCTACTAAATCCTCAAGACAGAGCTAATTCTGAGTTCTCATACGGAGCTGGTTCTAGGTTCTAGTACCTCCTTTTCATTCAATCTTGCCATATTGAATTCAATTTTGCTCAATAAATGACTGCCTTTAATTCCCACTAACACTTTTCTTTCTTCAGGAAAAAGTCACTTCCTCTCATCAAATGCTGTTTTCTGAAAGCTATATAACAAAACTATTAAAGCATAATTTTATTTTGCCCAGGCCAATAAAGACCAATCTTGAAGAGATTACTAAAATTACTCCCTGATTTAGGAAATATCTTCAACTGTGTATCTGCAATTTGTTTAGGTTTTTCTCACACAAGACAATACAAATAAATTTAACTATACCATAAATGTACCAATTTAGTAAATCTCTGCTCCTAAATCCATAACATGTGCCACATTGGCAAACTACTGCTTATTTTACTATGAGGCAGCTGATAATTCACAACTTAATGACAAAAAAGTACTATAAAATAAAGCTTCTAATTTTTTAAATGATTAATCACAGAGAAAGATATTCATCAGGGAAAGATGTTTAAAATGTTACTGGAATTCAGGTGATTCCATTCCAGGAGTCATCTTATAGTTTTTCTCTAGAACAAAAGGCAAGTAGACAGAGACACTACATCTTAGATAAACAAGAGATGAATGAGGAACTAGGGAAAATATCCCCCCATCTCACCAATCTTCACAGAGAAGAGCTTCCTTTCTCCAGAGTGACCTCAATTGATTTGCATGTAATGCTTCGTTCTAATCAAGAGACTGATGTTATCCTTATTGTGAATGCTTAGCAAATTAAATTATTTCACTCTTCACTGAATAAGTACAGTGATTCCCCCAAATTTTAAGTAAATGTATTGGAAATGAATTATTAATTAGAGCTCATAAATACTAACTTAATGATGTGTAATTGCTTAATTTAGAACATTGACCTGATTAATACAATAAAGTTCCTTATATTTTAAATTTTTCTAGTAATTCTATTCCATTTTCTTTTGTTTAACAGTGAAGCTGTTATGGAACTTCTGCCTAATTCAAACCCACAAATGCAGTGTAGGCCACAGTTTTCATGCTGAGTGAGCATAGGAAGAGGCCCTTTATTTTCTGTCAATTGGTGTGACGAGCTAGCCATTTGGCCCATAAATGCAATCCACATTTGCTGGAAAATCTAAGTAGACAAGCTTGATTACATCTAAGGCTTAAACCTCAACAGCCAAGTGGGGACTAACATATCAATTTGCAATTTATAAGAGATTTGAAGATACATATCAGCTTTCTTTGTCTTAAAAATGTTCTGCCTTCTAGGCTCTGAAATTGAGGCAATAATTAATAGCCTACAAACCAAAAAAAGTCCAGGACCAGATGGATTCACAGCTGAATTCTACCAGAGGTACAAGGAGGAGCTGGTACCATTCCTTCTGAAACTATTCCAATCAATAGAAAAAGAGGGAATCCTCCCTAACTCATTTTATGAGGCCAACATCATCCTGATACC
>NW_016813548.1:156783-171167 GCF_001698545.2 Rhinopithecus bieti | reverse complement strand
TATTTGTATATATATATATATATATATATATATATATATCTGCTTAGAATATGAATGATAATTAATTTGCTTATATATATGTGCTTAGAATATACCATTACTTAATAATGTTATTTGGTATGCTGAGAATTCAAAATTTAAAAGCATCAATTAAAAGAGGAAAATTTTATTAAACAAATAGAAACTAAAGTAACTTTATCTTTGGGCCAGAGAGTAAAGTAAATATATAATGTCATATGAAGTTTTTCTTAGAACGTATTTTATTAGGACTATTTTAAATGTTGTTTCTCTAAAAGATTTTCTAAAAGCAGAAAATACTTTCTAGTTAATGTTTACCATCCATAAGTAACACAGGATCATATAATAATAATAATTTTTTAATAACAATTGGTTTTGTAAATTGATACATTAAAAAAAGCAATATTGAAAATGAAGACCATAAAATGTTTCTCGCTATCAGTTCTTTTTAGTAATAACTTTATTGTTTTGTAAATTAACCCATACTGATTGGATAAAAACCAAGGGAACAGTGTGAAATATTTCTATGTTTTGATAACATTTTCTAGAAAAATACTTTTATGTTTCTGTCTCTCGATCTCTTTCTCACTGGCTCTTTTATACCCTGCCCACCTCTCTCTCCTTCATCATTTTATAGAAATAGAATCACACAATGCATCTTGCTTTGTAAGATTTTTTATTCAAAATATTAACAAACATGTACTCCGTACTTATAATCCCAGATTCACATTTTTATGCTAAATGATTGTTATATATTCATTTGTAATTTAATTAACTAATTATGGACAGATAATTATTCAAAACGTAAGAGTGATTGTCAAATTTCCTCATGCATTTATATATGCATACTTGTATGATTATATATTTTATTTAAATATAAAATTAAGATAAATGGATCAGAGTCATTGTACATGTTATATTCAGTTACATGTTTATAAATGTTCACACATGAAGGTTGAACAATCTACATACCTACCAACAGGAGTTAAAAGGTCAATCTCCTCATACTTTCTCAAAAACTGGATTTGTTCAATATTTTCCATTTCTATCAAATTTAGAAGTTTTACATGTTTTTTGAGAAGAGTGCGCATTTATCAAGTATTTTAATTCCTAATGAACTCTCAATACCCTTTATGAAACTTGGGCTAACTTTTTTTCCCAACTGATATTTTTTTCCCACCTGATTTTTTATTTGAGCTATTCACATACTATCAAATTCACTCTTTTAAAGTGTGCAATTCAGTGGTAGTTAGCGTTTTCACATGATTGGTCAGTCATCGGCACTATTTAATTGCAGAATATTTTTATCACCCTAAGAAGAAATAGGCACTCATTAACACTAACGTTCCATTAGCCCCATTCCCCAGGTCCTGGTGAAAACTAATCTACTTTCTGTCTCTATAGATTTTTCTATTCCAGATACTTTATATAAATGTAACTTTTTGTGTCTGGCTTCTCTCACTTAATGTGATGTTTTGAAATTTTCTATGTTGCAGCATGCATCATTACTTTATTCATTTTTATGCTTGAATGCTATTCCACTGTATAGACATAACACATTTTTCATCCATTAGTTTATAGATATTTAGATTGTTTCTAAATCTGACAATTATAAATAATGCTAATAGGACCATTTGTGTGTGTTTTGTGTAAACATACATTTTTAGTCTTTTTTATTATATAACAGTGGAATTACTGCGTGATATGATAACTCCACGTTTCACTTTATGAGGAACTGCAAACGACTTTCAAAGGACTGAGCCATTTTCTATTCCCACTAGCAAGACCTAAGATTTCCAGTTTCTCCACATCCTTGCTAACATTTGCTGTTTTACTTTTTGATTATAGCCATCCTAGTGGGTGTGAAGTAGTATCTCACTGTGATTTTGATTGGTATGTCCTTAAAGATGTTGAGTGTCTTTTCATAATCATATTGGGAAAATATATCCTCTTTGGAGAAATATACATTCAAATACTTTCACCATTTAAAAAATTTCATTACCTGTCTTATTATTTTCTTGTAAGAGCTCTTCATATATTCTAGATATGAATTTCAAATTACATTTTGCAAATATGTTATCTCATTTTGTGGACCATCTTTTCACTTTGAAAGTATCTCTGGTAGCAGTAACATTTATAAAAGTTAGCATAAATTGCAATTTGATCCTTATTTTTATTCTGTTGCTTAAATTTTAGGTGTCACAACTAAGAAACCACTGCCTAATCCACAGTCAAAAATATTTACACCTGTATTTTCTTGTACAAATCATATAGTTTTAGGTATGTTCTTTGGATAATTTCATCTATTTTAAGTTAATTTTTATATATGGTGAGAATCAATGGCTCAAACTCACTTATTTCCACATGGGTATACATTTTGCAGGAACCAACAGTAGAAAAGATAATTGTTTCTCCATTAAATTGTTTCAGTGTCCTCATAAAAATTCAATTATCTATACTTACGTGCATTTAATTTTGGACAGTCTATTCCAATTAATGATGTTATGTTATGTCCATATATATATATATGGAGTTAATAAACTACCTCCTGGCTAGAACTACCAATAAGATGTTGAATAGAAATGATAAAAGAAGATATTATTGTCTTGTTCCTGATCTCAAAAGCAAAGATCTCTATATTTTAACATAAAATGTGTTGTTATCTGTGGGTTTTTCATAAGTGACTGTTGTCATATAGTAGCAGTTGCCTTATATTCATAGTTTGGTCATTGCTTTTATCATTAAACAATGTTAGGTTTTCTCAATTTTTTTCTGTATTTATTGAGATGACAATGTGGTTTTTGTCCCATTCCTGGTATATATGATTTGTTACTGTGGTATGTTATATTAAATGATTTTTGTATATTGAACCAATCTTGCTTTCTTCAGACAAATGTCACTTGGACATGGTATATTCTAATTCACATGTTGCTAAATTTAGTTTGCTAGTATTTTGGGGAAAGCTATTGCGTCCATATTAATGAAGCATATTAATCAATTAGTTTATTTCCTTGTGGTATCCTTGTCTGGTTTTGGTGTCAGAATAATATTGGCCTCAGAAAGAGTCAGGAATGGTTTCTTTATTTTCTATTTTTCAGAACAATTTATTAAAGTTGTTAATTTTACTATGAACCTTTGTTAGATTTCCCTCGTTAATCCATCTAAGCCTGTATGTTTCTTTGTGGAAAGTTTTATTTGTTTTTTTTTTTTTTTTAATTACAAATTAAACTTCTTGTTTTGTATGTGCTGTGATTTTCTTTATCTTTTTCACTCAGATTTGATAGCTTGCACCTGTCTAAAAATTTGTCCATTTTATGTATCTAGTTTGTTGGCAAATAATTATATATGACATCCCCTTATAATCATTTTTATTCATGTAAAGTCCATGGTAATAATCCTATTTTATTCATGAATTTAGCAAATTAAGTCTTCTCTCCTTTGCTCTTGGTTAGTCAGTCTTGATAAAACTTGCTGATCTTTACAAAGGGCCAACTTTTAGTTGTTCAGTTGTTTTTATCTTTTCTATCTCATTAATTTCTGCTCTTATATATATTATGTCCTTCCTTCTGCTTGCTGTGGGTTTAGTTTGCTCTTCTTTTTCCAATTTTCTGTAGTCAAAATTTAGCTATTAATTTGAGATATGTGCTTTTTCCATATATTCATTTATAGCTATACATTTCCTTCCAAACACTACTTTGAGTGTATCTCAATAGTTTTGGTAAGATGTGCTTTCATTTTAATCCATCTCAAAGTAGTTTTAATTTCCTTTGTGAGTTCTTATGTGATAAATTGCTTATTTAGGAATCTGTTCTTTTCTTTCTAATTATCTGTGAATTTTTTATATTATCTTCTGTTATTGATTTCTAGTTTATTCCATTGTGGTCAGAGAACTTACATTTCATGATTTCAGTGTTTTCAAATGTAAATGTTTGTTTTACAATCTGACATAGCCTATTCTGTAGAATGTTATATCTGCAGAGGAACATATATTATCTTGTTGTTGGATAAAGTGTTATAGATAACCATTAGAAGTCTACTTGGATTATAATATTGTTTAAGTCTCCTTTTTTTTATTGATCTATCTAGTCATCCTATAAATTATTGCAAGTAGGGTACTGAAGTCTCCAACTATTATTTATGTCCTTAAATCTATAGTGTTTCTTTTCTAAAGAGATTATAGTTTGAATCATATTTATATCTTTTTCTGCCCACCTCTGCCTTTTAATTTTAGTGTTTATATCATTGACAATTAGTATAATTACTTATATTGCTGAAATTATGTCTTACATTTTATGTGTGTTTTCTATATATTTGCTATATTATTTGTTCCTCTATTCCTCTCGTATTGTTGACTTTTGTGTTAAATAGATTGTTTCTAGTGTAGCATATTTATTATCTTGTTATATGTATTCATTTTAATTATGTTAAGTTTTAAGTTGTTTTCCTATATTTTCTTGTAACAATCTAATCCTGATGAATATCAACTTATTTTAAACACTGTAAATCTTTGTTACTATATATGTTTATCCACTCCCTTCTCATTTGTTGTTACTGTTATTCAAATTATACCTTTATCCTATCAATATGTATTTATACTTATTGCTTTGTCTATTTGACTTTTAACTGAAAAAAAAGATTGCAAATAAAATGGATGTGCATGCCTTCTATATTTATGTAGTTTATTTAACTAGTGCTGTGTTTTGCTTTCACATGGAATTTAGTTAGTGTCCAGCATTTTTTATAGAAAAATGAAAGATTCCCTTTAATATTTCACATAGGGCAGGTTTGCTAGTGACAGATCTCTCAAGTTTTGTCTTGAAATATCTTAATTTCTTTTTTTTTTCTTTGAGACAGACTCCCACTCTGTCACCCAGGCTGGAGTGCAGTGGCACGATCTCCGCTCATTGCAAACTTCACCTTCCAGCTTCAAGCAATTCTCGTGCCTCAGCCTCCCGAGTAGCTGGGATTACAGGTGCCCACCAACACACCCATTATTATTATTATTATTATTTTGTATTTTCAGTAGAGACAGGGTTTCATCATGTTGGCCAGGCTGGTCTTGAACTCCCGCATTGGCCTCCCAAAGTGCTGGGATTACAGGTGTGAGCCAGCATTCCCAGCCATTGAAATGTTTTAATTTCTCCTTCATTTCTAAAGTGTAGTTTTGCTACACATAGAGTTTTTGGGTGCCAGTCTTTTTTTTGTTTTTTTCTTTTTCTTTTTCTTTTGAGATGGAGTTTCACTCTTGTTGCCCAGACTGGAGTGCAATGGCATGATCTCGGCTTACCGCAACATCTGCCTCCCCGGTTCAGGTGATTCTCCTGCCTCAGCCTCCTGAGTAGCTGGGATTACAGGCATATGCCATCAAGCCAAGCTAATTTTGTATTTTTAGTAGAGATAGGGTTTCTCCATGTTGGTCAGGGTGGTCTCAAACTTCTGACCTCAGGTGATCCACAGGCTCTGGCCTCCCAAAGTGCTGGGATTATAGGTGTGAGCCACCATGCCCAGCCTAATCTTTTTCTTGCACCACTTTGAATATGCCATCCCACTGCTTTCTAACTTTTATGGTTTCTGATGAGAAGTTGGCTGTTAATCTTATTGTGGATAGTTTGTACATGATGAGTTATCTCTCTTGCTGCTAAAAATTCTCTCTGTCTTTAGCTATCAGGTTTATTATGGTGTTTCTACATGTGGCTGTCTTTGAGTTTATATTTATGGGGTTTTTTAAGATTCTTAGATGTGAAAATTTATGTTTTTCATCAAATTTTGGAATTTCTGACAATTATTGTTTGAAATAATTTTTCTGCACCTTCTTCTTTGTCCCTTCTGCTGAGACTCTTCTAATGTGTGTATTGGTAGGTCTGATGGTGTCCAACAGGTCTATGAAGATCTGTTTGTTTATTTTTTATCTTTTTTTTTTTCTGTTCCTCAGACAGGATAAGTATTATATTTTACTCTAGCTTTTTAGATATAATTTAGTTGTTTGAACATACTTTAAGTAGATGATTTAAAGTTTCTTTAGTAAATTCTATATCTGTGCTTCTTTAGGACAGTTTCTACTGACTGCTTTGTTTTGTTTCTTTTTTTCTGGAATGGGTATACTTTTTCTTTTCATTTCTTGAAAATTGTGCTGAAATTTTAAATCTGTCACATTTAAAATAATATTATATGAAAACTCGTGAAATCTGATTTTCTTCCTTCTCAGTATTTTTATACTGCTATTGGTTGTTTATTATATTTATTTAATGTCTTTTCTGAAGTGATTCTGTAAAGTCTGCCTTCCTTTTCCTATATTGCCACTGAAATCTGGGCTGTTTGTTTAGTTGTCATCTAATGATTAACAGAGATATTCTTAAATTCCTGGAACCAGTAAGTCTCTCTGTTTTGCTAAGGATCTTAATGTGAATGTTGCAAACTACAGCAGTCAGCCAGGCAGTTGATAACTCATTTTTGTCCTTCATTTTGCTTGGATAAGGATCAAGATAAGCCAGATGTGATAATTTTGGACCTACTCAGGATTTTGTTTTGTTTTAGTTTTGAGCATGCATACAGCTAGAGAAAGAAGGATCAGATAAGGGCATGTTAAATTACCTCAAAATCTTGTTCTTACTATAATTCAGCTATTTTCTTGAATAAATGTTATCTGGGTTGCTTTGGTTATTTTCAGAGTTCTGAAAAGTTGATTCTGAAAAATATCATCAGCTTTCTCATCACTTTTGTGATTGGGAAAATTTTGGAACTATTTTTTCCATCATTTAGGCTGATATTTCTACCTTTCAATTGAGTTTTTACTGTCTTGTTTCCATATTATTGTTATTAAGTGGTTTTTAATAGCAAATAGACTTCATTATGTATTTCCCATTTGTACATTGTTTTTAGCTGAACAAAATAGTTTTACTTCTTAACCTAAGAATATTTAGCCCATTCCTATTCCACTCTAGATTGCTTTGTTGACATGTTATAAATGTCTTTTCAATAATGTAATAATTATTATAATATTAATAGTATCATTAATTGAGTGCTTTATCTGTGGCAGATACTATGATAAAGAACACATTGAGTTATCTCACTTAATGCTCTCAAAACTTCTATTAGTTATTTTTAATATGTCTATTTTACAGAGGCAAGAACTAAGTCTGGAGAGAATGAGAGATATAATCATGATCGCTTGACTTTCAGTAGCTATAAAGATTTTCAACTACTGTGTTATACTATAACTTTTTCTTAAAATGTTTCTTTTCTGGTTTCTGTGATTTTATGGTTTTATTTAATTAAATATATATTTCTGGTTCATCTGAAATTTACTTTTTAAGGATTAATCTTTGTTTTGAAATGGCAAGGTGAGCAACTCAACACTATGATTGATAATCCCCTATTCTTCCAACTGGTTTGAAACATTAGTGTCATTTACTCGTATTTTGTTTTTCACTTTTATCTGTTTCTGGAATCTCAATTCTGGTCTATTTATATTTCTGCATATCTCAATTTATATTATGCTACATGATTTCCTAGAGAATACTATAAATTAATAATATATTTAAATATTCAGTGAGAATAGTCCACCTTTTAAAATATTTTTTCCCAAATTATACTCAGTTTCATCTGCAAATGATTGGATAAGATCTCTTGAGGATGAAATAACATCTTTATCAAGGGTTCTTAACTCTGTGTGTGTGTGTGTGTGTGTGTGTGGTTTGCGTGCGCACATGCGCACACACATTTTACTCAAGGCTTCCTTTCCAAAACTCAGTCAGTTTAATTTGGTATAACTTCACTCTTTCATTTCCTGGTCATGATGTATGATTTTATTTCTGAATCTGACTGTATTTGGGTAGGGTCATAGTGATTTTTCCGGAAAATCAGATATGAACAGAAATGATATCCTTAACTCATAAGAGGCTAGAATGATTTTTTTCCTCTATGATGGTCACTTGGAATGTTTAATACGATTATTACTCCAACAGTCTGAATTTCAGAGTGAGGATATTGAAAATAAACCACGGGGTGAATTATGATGAATATATTGTGTAAGAAATACATTTTGCAAAAGAGAAATACATTTTGTAATGAGTTTTTACAAGTGTAGGTGGATTGTTTTTTAAACTCAGGATTTATGCAACTCAGTTAACAAGAACAATTTTTCTATTTCCTGGTTTTATTACTTTTATGCCTGGCTTTATTCTTAAATTTAAAATAAAATTTCTTTTCTTTTTCAAATTTTATTTTAGCTTCAGAGTATCCATTTGCAGGTTTGTTACATGGGTAAGTTGAATGTTATTGGGGTATGGTGTACAAATGGTTTCGTCACTCAGGTAGTGAAGATGGTACCCAATAGGTAACTTTTCAGTCCTCACTTTCCTCCATTCTCCACCCTCAGGTAGGCCCCAGTGTCTATTTTCTCCATCTAGTACTCAATGTTTAGCTCCCATTTATAAGTGAGAACAAGCCGTATTTGAATTTCTGTTTCTGCATTCATTTGCTTAGGAAAATAGTCTCCAACTGCATTCATGTTCTGGAAAAAGACATGATTCCATTCTTTCTATGGTTGCATAATATTCCAGTGTTTCTTAGTGTGTGTATATCATATTTGTTTTGTTCAGTCTACAGTTGATGGGCACCTAGGTTGATTCCATGTCTTTGCTATCATTAATAGTGCTCTGATGAATATACAAGTGAATGTGTCTTTGGGTAGAATAATTCATATTCCTTTGGGTATATATCCAACAATGGAATTGTAGGGTCAAATGGTAGTTATGTTTTAAGTTCTTTGAGATCTCCAAACTGCCTACCACAGTGGCTGAACTAATATTCATTCTCACAAACACTGTATACATGTTTCCTTTTCTCTGCGATGTGGTCAACATATATTTTTTTTGACTTTTTATAAATAGCCATTATGACTCATGTCAGATGGTATCTCACTGTGGTGCTGATTTGCATTTTTCTAGTGATGAGTGATGATGAGCATTTTTTCATGTCTTTTGGTCACTTTTTGTGTACCCTTGAGATGTGTCTCTTCATTTCTTTTGTCCTCGTTTTAACAAGGTTATTTGTTTCTTGCTTGTTGATTTGTTTAAATTACTTATATATTTTTAATATTAGAACTTTGTTGGATGCATAATTACTGAATATTTTCTCCCAATCTATAGGTTGGCTATTTGTTGATGATAGTTTCGTTGGTTGTGCAGAAGCTCTGTAGGTTAATTAGGTCCTACTCGTCTATTTTTATTTTAGTTGCAATGCCTTGGGAGGCTTCATAAAAAAAAATCTTTGTTAAAGCCTACATCCAAATGACATTTCCTAGGTTTTCTACAAGGGTTTTTATAGTGTTAGGTGTTACATTTAAGTCTTTAATTCATTTAAGTCGATTTATGTATATGGTGTAAGGAAGGAGTCCAGTTTCAATCTTCTGCTTGTGGCTAGCCAGTGGTCCCATCACCATTTACTGATTAGAGATTCATTTTCTCATAGTTTATTATTGTAGACTTTGTTGGAGATCAGATGTTTGTGGTTTTGTGGCTTTATTTGTGGGTTCTCTAACCTGTTCTATTAGTCTATGTGTCTGCTTTAGTACCAGTACCAGTACCAGTACCATGCTATAGTACTGTAGGCTTGTAGTATAGATGAAACTCAAGTAGTGTGATGTCTCCAGCTTTGTTTGTGTGTGTGTGTGTGTGTGTGTGACACTCTGGCTTTTAGAGTTGCCAGAGTTCTTGCATTGGTTCTTTCTCATCTGTGTGGGCTGATGTTTCTTTAAAACTTTAAGTTGTTGTCTTGGGATGGGGTGTTTTGCTTTTATATTCTTTGATGTTCTTGAGGGTTTGACTGTGGTATCATTTGGATTTAGTTGATTGATTTCATTTATGGAAGCTTTCAGGGGACCTAAACCTCAGCCCAGCACTTTTGCTTTGTGTGCTCTAATCCTGGGGGGCTGTGACAAATCCTGTGGATTTGTTCTCTAGTCCCTTGAGTTCAAGCATCTGCTTTGCTCAAGGGGCTGAGTTTCTACAGTCTGCTTGCAACAACATTTCAATGGAGATTGCTGACAAAAGTGCACTTGCTGGCTGTCAGTAGGGAGAGGCTGTGGGTGTGCACAGGTGGTGCTATGTCTGCAAAAGTGCTCTAATGGGTGGGTGGAGTTGGCCAGTGAAAGAGCTATGGCAGTGGCTTTTTGCAAGTGCTTCAGTTGGGCAACTGAGGTTGCACTGCAAATGGATGCAACCAGGCAAAGACTCTAGTGAGCTGAGAGACAGCAGGGTGCTCAGATTAGATTGGCCCCAACCCGTGGGCAAGACTTCATGTTCTGCCCATGACCAGCAGTTAACAAAGGCTAAAGCCACCTAGATGAGTGTGGCAAGTCTCGGGGAATAGGTGCCCTGGCTATTCTCCATTGTAGTTATTCTCATACCAAGTCCTCTGGATTCCATGCAGGCTGTCATTCTGTTTCTGCCAACTCTCTGAGTAGTTCTCACTGCGAACTCAAATGTCCATGGATGTTGTGGTGTCTCCCAAAGCTAGGATCCCAAAAGTCCATGATGAGAGTGGGCCACTCCATGCCTATTTTACTCATCCCTTCCATGGAAGTCACTAGGGAGTGGGAACTGGTCCTTATGCTTGGCAACCCCATGCACAGTTCCCAGTTTCCTCCCGTTTCATCCCATTGTCAGTGTTCTCCTCCCTTCCACCCTCCAGTGCCTTCTTTTTGAAGATCTGTAAGGACTGTGCCAATCTAGTTGATGGTCTTTCTCAGTGGGAGAAACTCTTCCTGAGAGGACTTAGTGGCTATCTTGGCTCTTCTCCTGTTATTAAATTTATACTAGTATTGAAATATAGTCACAGAAGTTTCCCTTTTGACCGATTTCCCTGTAAGAATATTTGTAACACGGGGCTTATATTACTCAAAGTTTTAATAAAATCTGCTTGTAAACCTACTGTTAGGTAAACTTTTGAGGGCTGATTAAATTTATTTAACTTTAAAAAATGTTTTTTTCTGTTGAGTCAGTATATGTAATATATATTTTTAGACATCAGTTTTACCTAAATTTTAAAACTTGTTGGTAAATTTGAAGACTTATGTAACTATTTTATATTTCTTGTTCTCCAATAATGCAATTTTCATTCTTACTACTCTTCACTCACAATATCTCATTTTAGTACTTATTGTTCAAATATCCAGAAGGTTGTCTATTTTATTATTCTTTTTTAAAAGTAACTTTTA
Source organism: Rhinopithecus bieti (assembly GCF_001698545.2). Lineage (NCBI taxonomy): Eukaryota > Metazoa > Chordata > Mammalia > Primates > Cercopithecidae > Rhinopithecus > Rhinopithecus bieti. The sequence goes on along the minus strand of NW_016813548.1, from coordinate 159,931 downwards.
CTATATTAATTGCATTTACGCTTTTCTATTTCATTAAATGTTGTTTTTACATTTTGGTGTTAATGGTTTTATAATCTCCTTTGTTGAATTACTTGTAAATATTCATTCAAAATAATACATTATCTTTATGTAAGTACTGATTTACTACTTCTTATTCCTAAATTAGATAATCACTTTCATGTTTTTCCATACTACATATTTTTAAAATTTCAATAATCATTGATCTTTTGGTCTATTTGTCTTTCAATAATGTGTTTGTCATGACACATTTACTTGATATAAATTATGAAATAGCAGCTTTCTTTTGGATAGTAATCACATTAGTAATCTTTTTTACTTGCAATGTTTACTTCAAATATATTCTTTTTAATATACAATCCTATCTTCCTTATCACATCTTTTCTTCTTTCAAACTTTCCAATTTTAATCATCATGCAAAGGAAATGTTCATCTAGTCAAATTTTATGATTTACTTGATTTTTATTTACTTACTTTTTTAAAAAATGAAGGATGACTTTTTGAAAATATGTTTTATGTATTTCTGTAGAGATTATCATATTACTTTCAGAAACATACACTGAATACAATCAATTTCATTAAGGATTGTCTTAATAATGAACCATGTCTGGATGTTTTTCTTATTCTTTTAATGGAAGTCTATACTCTTCTTGCTATTTCATAACTAAGATTTTTTTTTTGTCATTGATATTCCGGGTTATATTTGTTCATAGCTTTTACCTGATGTATTTCTTGGTATCAGTATTATACTTCATAGGAAGAATTTAAGTAGTGAATCACTGCAAGGTTATAAATCAGCCTCCACTTAACAATTCTGGATGAAAGGGGCAGAGTCATTGCCAGAGAAAAGTGATAAATCAGTTTTGGTTTTATATTTCCTACCAAAATTCCAGAAACAAAATGATACTTCAGTTGACAATTATTACACTTTCAACTTTGGCACTAAGGAGCAAAGAATTTTTTTCCGTTATTCATTTTGATAATTAGATCTTTAGTATGCTGTTGCACATGCACATGTATGGTAATCGCTGCAGTACCTAATGGTGCACTATTCTTTTCTGTTTCAGATTCCTTTTGCCACAGAGTGCCATATCATACGCAAAAGGCCTTGTCCTTCCCAATTTTAAAGACAAAACTGAATTCTGGTCAACAAAATGTGAATAACAGTGTCTAAAACAGACAATAAAACAAAAAAGTCAACAAAAGCTAAGAAGACAGACAAAGAAGGATTATTTAGAAAATGTTTAATTTTTTTTAAAGAAAAATCTTTTGATTAGAAATAAAATCAGTATGACATAGTGGATAAATAAACAACAACAAAAATCTATACTAATATAAGTTAAATGTGCATTGGCACAATCTTAGCTCCCTACAACTTCAAATATCTGGGCTCAAGGGATCCTCTTTCCTAAGCCTAGCCAGTTGCTAACACTACAGGCATGCATGACCACATGGTGATTTATTTTTAGAGACATGTTCTCACTATGTTCCCCAAGCAGAGTTTCAACTCTTGGACTCAAGTAATCTTCCTACCTCATCCTCTCAAACTGCTGGGATCACAGGCATGAACTACCAGGCCTGGCCCAACACTGAATTTTAATAACAGGTTTTAATTACTGATTAAAATGAGGATTTTAAAAATCAAATGGCTCTGCTTAGTCAAACACATGAGTGTCCTTGAATATAAGAAACTGACTTTTTTAGGCCTTAGTATCATTAGATGACAAATGCATCCACCATCCTGTCCACTGACATATCTTGATTAGGTTATTTTCCCCTCTGAGCTGGTTTTACCATGTGTTTGTTAAACAAGTTTCTAAAGCTGACTTTCCCTGAGAAAGCAGAAAAAGATTCGTATGGTCTGAAGTCGACTACTATAGGGCTGTATCTTCCAGTTGCACAACCTTTCTTGAGAAATTATTAAAACTAAAGGTCAAGTAAAGAATCCATACATTTGTTCTATAGATTGCAAATTGCATTATATTATCGGAATGTATTTTAGAAATCCTTATATTATCTATTGATTGTAATGGTCTATTTATCAATATGGAAGTTAAGATATAACATATACAGCTTGCAATCAGTTTTGATTGTTTGAGTTTATTGGACTCTAAGAAAAAAAATTGGTTACACATATAGATTAAATGGTTAGAATAATCCAATTATTTCTACCATATGGCAGGACAGTTAGATAATTTATCCATAATCCTCCTAAAGTATAGAAATGTGAATAAAATACTACAGACATATTCTGAGTTACATAAAATTCTTGGGGATATCTGCATTTGTTATGAGGTCAAAAGATGTTAATACTAAGAGATCTTTTCAAAGCATATTTTAAATATCTTTTTTCTGATTATATAATTACATTATTCATTACAAAATATACAAAGATAAAAATGTAAAACAAAGAAATCAAATGTCCCCAGAGTGGATTCTACTATCTATATTATTAAGTTTATATTATCCTAATTTTATGTGTATTTTATAATTGCATTAATAATGTTATTACATTAAAAATATTTTATGAAGCTAATACATTGGAAATAAATATTCTTCCAAAGTAGCATTTTCATGGCTGCATAGAATTTCATCAATAAATGTTTTTTACTTTGGCAGCCCCTTATGTTGACCATTTAAGTTATTCCCCATTTTTAGTTAGCATTCTTCTACTAGATGTTATTGCAAGTCTTTGATAATTTATTAGAATGAATATTTGCAAATAGAATTATTTATGATGTTTAGTATACCTAGCCACATTTTACTGTAGACAGTTCGAACCTGTGTATAATGCTACTTAAAAAAATAGGCTACACTTACTCATACATTTTTTATCATCAAATATTTTAATAGCAGTCATTTTATAAAGTAAAAGGTCTCACTTTTGTTTTAATTGTATTTGTTTACTATAGACACCAGTGCATATTTTAAAATAAAAAAACCTTAATAACTAGGTGTCATCATTTTAAGTTTTAATTCTTCTCAACTTTAGTTTTACAATAATATTTTCAAATAAATCTCATTTTCATTATAATCTAGAAATTCTACCCTTATTGAAATCTTTGCTCTGTTGTTTTACTTCATCCTGGAATTATATAAATTAAACCTGAAAATAAATGCCTGCTTATAT
>NW_016813548.1:129923-156397 GCF_001698545.2 Rhinopithecus bieti | reverse complement strand
ATTTGAAAAAAATAAGTTAATATATTAAGTATTGCTCCTACTTGACATGAATACTATACCAATTTGAGGCTTCCAAAATATATATTATTCCCTATTTTAGAAGATTCTTTGAGTACTTTTATAAAATGATAAATTTTAGACTTTGATATATTGTGTGCAGACATCTTCTGATTAATATACTGCATTATTCAATTATTATCTTATTTAAAGTTATTTTCTCATGTTGATTTAAGTGTTTCACTAAAAGATAATGGCAGGAAAGGGAATAGGAGGTTTATTTCTAATATTCAGAGATGAAGCAGAGATAGATTATATATGACTGTTAAGTGATACTAGAGTATTGATTATTTCAGCCTCTGAAATTCCTTATTGAATATGAACAGAACCATTAGGCCAAAAAAGATACTATAAATATATAGGTAGTCAATGTCTGATAAGACACTACCTATTGGATACTTGAGTGATGCTACAGAGAGTAACAAGTTAGGGAAGCTAGATGGCAATCATTCTACATGAAACCTCAGGATGGGGACGTGAAAACATATTTGGTTCATCTGTCAAAACATTTTCGTTTTGGCACATCTTGAAGCACCAATAAGTGTTGATATCTGATCACTCCTATGGAACACTCACTTGCCCTTTGGTTTGCTTAATCCTTTCTGAATTTGTCTTGATTCTCTAGCTAACTAATATTCTCCTTTGGGGCAAACCATTTGTGTTTCCTTCTATATTTCATGAGGAAGATAGCAGGGTGGTTATATAAGTGGCAGATAGAATAATTCTAATTGTATGTAATACATAATTAAATTATAATAAAATATAATCGATGTCTCTTCTTCTTATATCTTAATAGTATCTTCATAATATTTCTTATTTCAGAATAAACTCTAATTACATGTCATGAGGAAAATCATCAGGTAATCTGTTGAGACTTTACTGAGGCTACAGAAAGCACAATATGGCCATGGGTTTAAGATGCTTTTGAAAATGAACAGACCTGAGACCCAATTTCTGAATAACTATATATATCTATGTTATGTTTCAGCTTGTCTCACATGCTGTTGTCATATTCTATATATTGTGTTTGAAATAAATACATGTCTCTTCTTGGTTATATCATACTATTTTCTATAATAGTGGACTTTTAAAAACTATATTACTTCAAAATATCTTAAATTTTTATTTTTTAATTTATTCTGTCAATATCTAAAATATGTCAGTCTCTCACTATTGTGGGTTGTATATTTTTTTCTGACACTGTAACACACACATAAATATAAGATATATATATAACATATATGAAATACACAGTTTCATGTCTATTAAATTGTCTTAAAAGATTTTATGTTATCAATGTGTTTTATTTATTCTTTTACTTGGGTTATATTTTATATTTTTTCTCAATGTTTTTAAAAATATTGCTATATTTCCTTTTACATCCGTTAGCATTGATTTGTTTCATAAAGTATTTACGTTATTTAAAGCCAAAATTAGGTCATGCTATTCTTCTGCTCACAAATTTTTGATTACTTCCCATCCCACTTGGAGTAAAATCTAAAGTTCTCACTTTCCTCTACAATCCCAGCTATCTACACTCCCACTAATCCACCTCTCTCGGCCCATACTTGTAACATTCTCCCTTTGCTCCCTCTTCTCAAGCGATACTGATCTCCTAGCTATTTCTTGACCTGGCCAAGCACACTTGTACCTCAAGGCTCTTGTACGTTCTGTCTCTTTTCGTGGAAAGTCTTCTGTTGATAGCATGACTTACCTGCTTACTTCCTTTTGTCCACTGGTCAAATGTCAGTGCTCAAATTATCAGCAAAGCTTTGTGTGATAGGCAGAATTATTATCCTGAATGATGTCTATGATTAATCTCCAGGAGCTATGTTAAGTTACATGACAAAGGGTCATTCAGGTTGTAGATGGATGTAAACTTGCTGGTCAGCTGACCTTAAAGAGACAGAGGGATTATATCGGCTTGTCAGAATGAGCCCAACTTAGTAACAGGGTCCTTTAAAATGGAAAAGGAGGAACAGGAAAAACGGTCAGAGTGAAGCCATGTAAAAACTCAATCCATTGTTGCTGACTTTGAAGATGGAGGAAGAGGGCCATGGGCAAGCAATGAGAGCAGTTTCTAGAAGGTAGAAAAGCAACCAAGCGATACCTACTCTTGAATCTCTAGAAGGGAACTCAGCCCTACTGACTCCTTGATTTTAGCCCAGTGAGACTCATGGCAGACCTTTAAATTACAGAATATAAAATAATAAATTTATTTTCTTTTAATTCATGAAATTCTGGTAATTTGTTACAGCAGCCATTGGAAACCCATATACCTTCCTAGACCAGCTTATGTGAAAAAGCATGTGAACCCATCATTTCACGGTTCCTTACTCTATTTTATTCCACTTCATAGCATTTATTATCACTTATTATATAACATAGTAGGACATAATATGACAGATATTCTGTCTATATGTGTATACATACTATCAATAGTACGCATACTGCTAGTAGTTTTGATTTGAATATTAATATATTATTATATTATTCCATCTTTTTCCAATACTTTTTTTTTTTTTTTTTTGAGATGGAATCTCGCACAGTCGTCCAGGCTGGAGTGCAGTGGCGCCATCTCGGGTCACTGCAAGCTCCGCCGCCCAGGTTCACGCCATTCTCCTGCCTCAGCCTTCTGACTATCTGGGACTACAGGCCCCCGCCACCACACCCGGCTAATTTTTTTTTCTATTTTTAGTAGAGATGGGGTTTCACCGTGTTAGCCAGAGTGGTCTCCATCTCCTGACCTCGTGATCCGTTCGCCTCTGTCTCCCAAAGTGCTGGGATTACAGTCGTGAGCCACCGTGCCCGGCCTCTCCGAGACTTTTTAATTTCGCTCTTTATCTGATACATTTCCATTCACAGTAAAAGACTAAGCCTGAAATTTTCTCCTTCGTAAACTTTTATAGAATTCCTGCAAAAGTAGAAGAAAACTTTCTCTAACAATATGTTAGCAATAAAGACTTGAGCTGCTTACATATCTGAGTCTACAATAGACTACAAACTTTTGTCAAGAAGGGCTGGGCTTAGTTCAGCTTGTAATCATAATGACTATACTCATTCATTTAAAATATTTACCTTGTTTCTACTTACAGGTCTGAAATAAGACAGATAAGTATGCAGAGAAATAAATACAGAAAAGTGACACTTACTCTGACTGTATTAATTTGAGGTAAAAATATGGAGTGTCTGCCAGTGGTGATAATTGGAAGGGCAGGTGATTCTGAGATTCCAAGGTTGTAAAGCCATCTCTGAGGGAATGCCCTGTGAGCTGAACAGTAAGAGGTACATAGTTACAGAATACTCTCTGAAGAAAAGGCATCCCAGGAAGAGAGGCGAGGTGGTTCAAAGGCCCCAAATGGGAACAAGCTTGTGATGTCGGAAAAACAGAAGGAAGAGCAGTATGACAGGCTCCTAATAAACAAGGTGGGTAATTGTGTGAGGTAGAACTGAAGAGGCAGGCGGGAATCATGTTGGTGAAGTGGAATATGGAATTTGGGTTCTATTTTAAGTGGAATGAGAAGCCACCAGAGGGTTATAAGCAGAATATGGTATGCTCAGTTTCACATTTTAAAATGTTATTGCTACTGCAAGATGTTTGAATAGTCCCAAGGCAAGAGTGGAAGCAGGAGAATTAATTAGGATATGGCTGTTGTAGTCCTAGTGGGAGAGGAGGGTGGTGTATGGGAATCATGACAAGGTATAGATAGCACGGTATTTATCCAGAAGGGATTTAACTAGGAGGCAAACATAGCTAGAGCTCCTGGTCTTTCATTTATAGAGACATCTCATGAAGCCATTTACCTAATTTTGTATTCAAAATTTTATAATGTTTTTCTTGATGAAATATTGTCCAAAATTATATAAAATTCAGATCCCACAAAATATGAATTCAAATTGTCTGTCATGTATTAAATCGAAAGAAAGTTTACCTAAGCGTAAGCCATAGGGTCACCATTAGTTTTATATGTATGTTACACACCCGTGCACACACACATACATATACACACACACTTTTTTTTTTTTTTTTTACCTTGAAACATTTAAAAATCTGGAGGGAAAGTAAAGTCCAATAAATAACATAGGGCAATCTTCCAAAGGTGCCCAGGACAATTGGCTTCAGAATCACCATAGCCATTCTATTGCCACTAGATTCTACATTCCAAAGAAGTTAAAAAAAAAAAAAAAAAAAAAAAAAAAACTATAATTTCTTAAATATTTCTTATTCTACTCCTTTGCCAAATACATTTTTTTTTTTTTGAAAAGAGACTGAAGCTGCCCAGAATTGAGGTAACTATTTCAACCAAGGAGTAATTTTATGTTTTATCAAAAGGCACTGATTACCACTTAGGAGAACATTTCTATCTATAGCCAGATCCATCTGGATGATAATGTCCATTAGTTAGGAAATGGAACATCCACATGTTTTCCAACATATAATCATCTGATCTCTAAATAGCAAATCATGCTATTTTAAGTGTCTTAATGTGCCTTTTTAACATATGTAGGAATACCGTCAACCTTAATTGTATATTCTTTCTCCGTATACTAAAGATGCGTTTCTATATACCCAGAAATCTGCAATTTTAAGATAAGAGACTGGATGGATATTAGACACAAACATTTCACGATGCACCCTCCTCTACATTAAGAAATAGATTCATACAAAGATAGAATGATTGACAGAAACAAAGACACATTGAGGTATGATTTCCCTTCAAATACTTTTTGTATTTTAATTTTAATTTGTATTATAAGACAGTACACACTGATATGAAGAATAGTACAAATGACAGTGTACCCCCTCATGCCCCACTCCTCATTCCCAAGCTCCAGCGATAACTACTGAAAATAATTTGGTATTTATACTTCAGGATCACATATGTGTGTGTGATTAGTACATATGGAATTATGTATTAGTTTCATATTAGCACATAAAACATTTTCTTTTTTCTTGATAACTATGTTTTTTTTGTGTGAATTTAGCCATTCACTTACTAATAGATATTAAAATTTCCTTCCTCTCCCTTCGCTTCTACATTCTATTATAATTACCATCAAAATCTTTGTGCATATACTCAAGAAATTTCTGGAGATTATTTCTATGTGTTACATTTCTTAGAAGAAATATTACTGAGACAAAGGCTAATCACCTTTTGTATTTTAATGATTACTACATAACTTACTTTCAACATGCTATGTTAACTTATGTTCCTCCAAAAAATATTTGGCAACATTCTTTCTCAACACAACTGCCAACATACTAAGGTAAGTTTTCTTTCCTTGTAAAAATATTTGTTTTCCTACAGTGGAAAATGGCTTCTTTCATTAACATTTGCTTGGGTTTTTTCTCTGCCCTTTTTTATTCCAAAGCCAATTTTTTGATATAATATAATCTCCCCAATATAAAACTTCTTTTATGGGCAAAGAAAATAAGTAGTCTATCACTTCCTTTGATTTCTTATTTCTGTCCTCTAGTCTCCATTCCAGCGGGAGCTCTGACTCTGCTGCACACTTAGAACTACTAGATTTTCAGAGCGAGAGTGCTGCTGGCACTCTGCAACTTCCTTTAATATTGTCCTGGGAATATCCTTCACCTCTTACTGATGAATCAGCTCATGTTACTAAAATGTTTTGTTTTCTTTCTAGGATTACCATCTTATTTTAGGAGCAAATATCTTGCAGTAGATTGCTGAGAAAGGGCTTATGAGCAATCAATCGCTTTAATTAGAGAATATGAGATTTAATTTTGAAAATCAGTAAAGGTGTACTGTGACAGACATAAAATATAGTATTTAGGCTATATGAAATACATTAATAAATAATCAGGTCATTATTGGATATGTTCATTTTGTAAACAGAGTAGCTTGTCTGTTAGCTGCTGGTGTTGGAATAAATGGCTCTCCTGTATGAAAGTTTATTTGTACCTATTCTTAACAACTACAACCTTTATTTTTGTTTAAAATTGACAGTAGTTCTTTGGTCTGCCTTATTAAATTAGCTCTCTATCACATGTCAGTTCTTACTGGAGTCAGTGAATCAGAGGAGAGCCCATCCTCTATCTATTCTTTCCTGCTAACCCTCACCCTGACACTCCTCTGACCAATAAAAACTCATGCTCTCTTCTTTCCTTCTTTAAAAACATGCCTAAAATAGCAGAAGGTTATATATACATATATATATATAATTTATATTTATATATATATATGGCACTATCATAACTTCATGAGTTTCAGGATGCAGATCCTGTAGATTTTGTGACTTGTGACTTCCCTTTGAATGTTTAAAATGAGTCTGGAGAACCCTACTTCCATGAGGAGTTAATATACACTCATGCATATACTCACATATATGCCAAGGGAAAATATTGAAGGCTTTTTTATAACTATAAGATACTTTAGAACCTTATTATGCTTATGTGCAAAATAACTATTCAATGTTGAGATGTGATGTTCAGGGTATCTCAAAATCTAATTGCTTTTAGATTTCTTTAATTTTAACAACATCATGGTGAACTACTGTCCAAAGGCTATTTTGAAAAACTTAGCTTGCACATTCTTTTTGGTCAATTATTTCTGAGTCTCATTACTTTCCCAACAGTTTAGAATGCCACATAGTTCATACCCATAGAAGTAGAATAGTATATTTGACATTTTATATCGTCTTATGGGATTCTATGTACAAATATTTTAATTAAAGCCAAGTTTAATGAAAAATTTCAACTTGTTGATTTTATAGCATCTTCATTTTCCTTCTTTATTACATCAGAGGTGATGAACCACATTTTCCTTTGGGTGCCTATAGGTCACTGTTTCTCAATAAGGAGTGGGTGTTGGGGGCAGTTTTGTCCCCCAGAGGACATTTGGTGATATCTGCCACTGGCATCTAGTGGACCAAGGCCAGAGACGTTAAACATTTACACTGCACAAGGCAGCCCGCAAAACAAGTACTAGTAGTGTAAAAGTTGAGAAAAACTGCTGTAAATAATTGTGATTTCTGGCCCGGCGCTGTGGCTCACGCCTGTAATCCCAGCACTTTGGGAAGCCGAGGTGGGTGGATCACGAGGTCAGGAGATCGAAACCATCCTGGCTAACACGGTGAAACCCCGTCTCTACTAAAAAATACAAAAAATTAGCCGGGCGCGGTGGCGGGCGCCTGTAGTCCTAGCTACTCGGGAGGCTGAGGCAGGAGAATGGCGTGAACCCGGGAGGCGGAGCTTGCAGTGAGCCGTAATTGCGCCCCTGCACTCCAGCCTGGGAGACAGAGCGAGACTCCGACTCAAAAACAAACAAAACAAAACAAAACAAAACAAAAATTGTGATTTCCAGAAACTCTATTCACAAGGAAAATGATACTGCAGGAAAATATGGAATGTCCAAGTTAAACTAAAACCAGAAGATATAGGAATATGACGTTCTTTCCTCTCAGGAAAAATAAACATTGTATCAGAAAAAATCAACTTTCTCAAACCCTTAAAGTGCAGGTCTAATTATAAACTCTTAAATAGTGTAAAATAAACATTAACCACACTTGATAGGTAAATTAATGCCGTGGGCCAATTTCATGCAATGCTCATGCTCTGACACTTTTCTTAACATTTTCCCTCCTTTCTAAGGCTTAGATTGAAAGTGGATTTCTAATTCTTATTCCACTCATTACTTAACAGAAACACTGAGGTCACAGCAAATAAAGCAGTATAAGTTAATGAGAACAGCTTTAGCCAAAGAGGAGGTATTTCTCCAAGTACATCAAGTGCTTCACATATATTAAGAAACCCCAGCTGAATCAATTTAATAATGTTGGGATTTACACAATTATTACAGAACCTTCATTATTCACCCAGTCTGTGCATACCACAGCACAAATGAACATCTCAGTCTGGTGGTATTAACATTGCCATTTTCTCACCCACTCCCAGACCATCTGCTCCATGCTGATCATTCACTGTTTTAACATTTAACAGTTACCCAACTGCAACTTAGCATATTTGTGTACTTTTGAAAACAGCTGGTTTAATAACTGCTTCAGAGCTTTTGGATAAAGAAATTATTTTGTAGTGCTTTATAATAGTCTTTTTTTATTGGTGCCTCTGAGGAAAGAGTATTATGCTTGCTTCATTTATGCATCTGCAATCACTCGTAATATTTCTTGTCACATTTGGAAACATATTTTCAGTATTTATAGCACAATAATGTAGGAAATCTTTATTGCCCTTTTTGTTTTTGCTGTTTGTTTTTTTAAACGTCTCTGAGGACTAGAGTAAAACCTTTTGCAGGAAATAATTTAGAGTAGCACCATGTATAAATTTGAGTTGTTTCGGAGTTCCCACTCACTTGCTATGCCATATGAATTTGTTTCTACATCAGTGATGTTTCCCTTTTTCCTCTTTGTTAAAGAAAATGCAAGAAAAAATAACTACTTGTTTCAATATTCCAGGTTTCTAACCAGACATATTTCCCCTGAGGAGGTTCTTAGATAACTTTGTGAATCTGCTGCTTTGTTAATGACTGGAAGTGGCCCAGGGGCTGCTTCTGGGTGCTGGCACTGTTCTGATTTTTGAGTCTGTGTAGGGGCTACACATGCATGTGTACCTTGTGAAAATTTATTGAGGTGAACCTTTTGCATACCTTCTTGTACATATATATACATATAATATATGTAATATTTCGATAAATTTTTCAAAAATTGAACAAACAAAGCAGGAGAAAGAATTTTACTGGGTTGTCTCAATACTTATAGGCCAAACCCTAAACTCTTCACTCAGTTGGTCTTTGGTCTTGACCTCTCACTCTGACCTCAGACTGATAGTCTACCATTCACTTTATATTTTGTATTCAGCAATAGAAAGATAAAGGAAGGATGAAACCCAATTTTGTTGAAATTATTCAGTTTGAAAGCCAGTATAATAAACCACTTTATTATTCTTTATAAAATGGATACATATTCCATATATGTAGGATTTGTAAATTTTTTTTTAAATTTTACTTTAAGTTCCGGGACACACGTGCAGAATGTGCAGGTTTGTTACGTAGGTATACATGTGCCTGGTGGTTTGCTGCACCTAACAACCCGTTATCTAGGTTTTAAGGCCCACATGCATTCGGTGTCATAATGAATGGGCAAAAGCTGGAAGCATTCCCTTTGAAAACCTGCACCAGACAAGGATGCCCTCTCTCACCACTCCCATTCAGCATAGCACCGGAAGTTCTGACCAGGGCAATCAGGCAAGAGAAATAAATAAAGGTTATTCAAATATGAAGAGAGGAAGTCAAATTGTTTCTGTTTGCAGATGACATGATTCTATATTTAGAAAAACCCCATCGTCTCAGATCATATATGTAGGATATTCTAATGAGACAGTTGTATTGAGAAAAGAAAGCGTTATTGAGAAAGTGATTTCATATTTTTAAATGCAAGATGTATGGTTAACATATCTATTGTTATATAATAAATTACTTCACAACTTAGTAGCATGGAACGGCAAGCATTATCTCACAGTTTTTGTAGGTCAGGAGTCTGAGAGCAGCTTAGCTGGGTGGTTCTGGCTCAGAGACTACTATAAGGCTGCAGTCAAGTTGTGGGCTGAGGCTGCAGTTTCCGAAATGTCTCATTCACATGGCTGCTTGCAGGCAGTCCAGTTTCCTTCTTTGATGGCTGTTGTTAGGAAGCTTTACTTCTTAGTTTCATGCTGTGTAGGTTTCTCCATGAGACTGCTTGAGTATTTTAACAACATGGCAGCTCCTTTTCTCTTGAGAGAGAAAGAGAGGTTACATATATTTTATTACTTAATCCTGAAAGTCACACATTGTCACTTCCACCACATTCTGAAATCATTCTGAAATGAGTCAGTGAGTCAGTACATCTGGCCCTCAGTAAAAGAGAAGGTAATTAGGTTCCATCTTTTGAAAGATTGTAAAGGAATTTGTGGACTCATTTTAAAATTATCACAGTCTTATTACTGTTTGGTGTTTTAAGTGCTCTGGATAGCTGTCAGTGAGATTCTGAATTCATTATTTTAATCATTAGCATTCTAATTTGTTATTAAACTAGTACACATTGTAACAAAGTGAAGTTTAATATAGCACATGAGAAACTTTTTTAACAATAAAAAAAGAAAATAAAAGAACCATTGCAGTTACAAAAATTATTCTGATTATTGCCACTAAATGAACAAATGCACAGAAAGGAAAATGTTTGCTTTGCTTTCTTATTTGCCTTTTCTACTCACCAAGGTTAACTTCTCTTTAATATTAGGAAGAACATTGATAGTTTACAGTATTAGTGATGGAAAACACTGTATTTTTCTGTGATTTTTTTTGTAATGCTCTAAAGATGTAATGTCTTGAAATGTGGGTGGTCCCTAAATGCCCCGTTTATTGTCAAACTCAAGCATCTCTATGGGGAACAAACATTCTTTGCCAAGTTCCTTGGGAGTTCCCATTATTCTTATGACACATTAGTGGGGTGTTGCTACAACTTTAAATAATCTCAATTATCAATGCACAGCTTAGGTAGTTTTTTTTCGTCACTAATGTCTGAATTTTACCTTTTATTTGGTTGAAAGGGACAATCTCCAGATGCTATGTAAGTTGATATTTGTTAAGAGTTAAACAAAATTTCTGTCATTTGAAATATTAAAATTGAACATTAATTTGTGATTTCTACTTATGAGTCTGTAATCAGCTTGTAAAAACATAAATTAGGTTTTTTGAACTTTTATTTTTTTTATATATTTCGTTGCAATCAATAGATTTTCATTACATCTCAGTCAAATGAATTTAGAAAGTTTCCAAGGCAGAGAGAAAAAGATACAGAAAATCTTATATGTAAGACTCATTTCCTATTTATGTAAAATTGTCATAGGCATTATATACTGTGAAATTACATGCACCACAACTTACAGGACAATGCAATGAAAAGATGTAATTGATGCACACTGGCTACTTATGACACTGAGATGTATCTTTGCATTCTTTAATGTCAGTGAAATGTTTGATGATGAACAGTAAGGCTTGACAATATTGTCAATATATTAGTATTGATTCACTTTTTAATAGCAGTAAAATAATTGTGCATGCAGAAATACATTGGAAGTCAAATTTCAAACCAAATGCTCTTAGAGATACAGTTTTCTTTCTCTACACCCTGGCTTTTCTTCAGAGGTTAGAAATAAAAGGAATAAGTAAAATAAATAGCATTAGTGATAAGAAAAATATATTCTCAACTGTTCTAGTAATTTAATTGGTATTTTACATATAACACATTTCACAATACTAATCAGGTTATAAGGTTTGCTTTTTGAACTACCAATGAAGATGATATTTTAGAAAATGGATTCTAGTTTTACATACCCCAGTTACATTTTGTGTAAGTGTTTGTGTTAGATACGGTGTTTGAGATAATTGATGGAGTTCACCATCTTTGCAAACAATGTAGAAAACCAGTAGATTTTGATGTATTGATTGCAAAATTAGTTGTATTTATACATTATTCAAAAATAAACCCTATTTGTCAATTTACATGCTAGATAAAACGTATTTTAAAACAGAACATCTATACATTTCTGTTTTTCTTTTATTTATGTATTTATGAAGTTATTTTCTTCCTTTTCTCAAGTCCAAGACATTTTATATCACTGTGTCTTTTCAAATGTAGATTGCATTTTGCTTAGTTTTTTGCTTAAACTTTCTTACCACCCATTATCTTTAATGGCTCAGAGCTTTTGTTACACAATTATTTTCTCACAGACTAGAAGCTATCATAAACCCTGTCTTCTAAGTGTATTAAAATACAAGAGAAGATACTTCAGTCAAGATGAAATCGGGGACTGGATTTATTTTCTCACCTGAAACAAATCCCCAACAGTAAACTGATGAAACTTTAAAATGATCATATTCGAGGCACTAGGCATGAGAGAGCAAAGGAAAGGAATCTCTGAGAGACAGTTAAGATAGATAAAGTTTGTGAGACAAAGTAACAGCTAGAAGAAGGGTGCACAGAATAAAAACCCGAGAGATCTATAGAGAGTCCAAATAGAACTTTCAGCATAGTAATGATCAAAAAGCATGCAAGTAAGGAAACTTTCGGAATCTAAGGAAAGAAGTATGAAAAACATGGAAAGGAAGATCTCTTAGCCTTCATATACAAAGTGGAATAATAACTGTTTCAACCAATTAGACTAGAGCATATCTAAATTCATAGAGAATTGGCTAGAACTAAGAAAGGTCTTGCCTCAGTAATGGGGAGTAATTAGACCTAGATTAAATGCTGCTCTGGTTCTGCCTAACAAATCAACTTTTTTTTTTCGTTGTAAGTAACTTTAGTGTATCCTAGAACAAAGCTAATATAAACTGCTTTATATAATATAATATAAAAATATTATTATTAAATATTCAGCTCTTCCCAGCAGTATTTACAGTGCTTGATGTGGACAGAAGATTAATATCTAGAGAAACAAGAAAACATAACTTATAATGAGATTTTAAAGTCAATTAATTAAAACTTACCCAGAACTGACACAGATGCTAGAATTAGTAGAAAAGGACATTAAACAATTATACTGCATTCTATATTGTCAAAGAGGTAAGTACAGAGATGGAAAGTTAATCCCCCAAATGGTCCAAATTGAACATCTATAACTGAAAACTAAAATATTTGAGTTGAAAAACATTATATATTGGATGGGATTATTAGCAGACTAGGTATTATGAAAGGGGAAAAAAACTGTTAACTTGACAACATAGCAATACAAGCTATCTAAAATGACATATATAGAAAATTCAACTATAAAACAAACAAACAAAAAACTGAACACAGACAACTGTGACAACTTTAAGCAACTTTAATGTCTAATTCAAGGACCAAAGGAAAATACAGAGAAGTAAACACAAAAAAATTTGAATACATAATGGTCAAAAATAATTTTCAAACATGATCAAACCTATAAACTCACAGATTGAAAAGATGAAAACCTGAAGATAAAATAAATGAAGACAATTTTACCTCATCACAGCATATTGCACCTACTACTCACACTATAATCTAAATGTCCAAAATCAGGGAGAAAGAGAAAAACTTAAGCTAAACCAGAAATAAAATCAGTATGATAGAAGATTTCTCAACAGAAGCAATACAAGTGAGAAAACAGTTATTCAGGATCTTTAGAATAATGACAGAAATAATACTGTCAACCTAGAATTCCACATCTAGCATAAATATCTTTCAAAAATGAAGCAAAACACTTTCAGATATACAAAAGCTGAAAGAGTTAATAATTACCCATAGACCCACTCTATAAGAAAGAGTAAAGAAAGTTTTTCAAGTAGAAGGATAATGGTATTAGATGGCAATATGGATCTATAAAAAGAAATAAAAAAACAGTAAAGTTTGAATAATACATAGAATAAGGTAGAATATTACTTTAAGGAAGACTCTGGTAAGTTAAAAATACTTACAATCAACCTTAAAACAACCACTAAAATGATAACACAATGAGTTGTAGCTCATAAACCAATGAAGAAAATAAAATTAGATCATAAAAAGTAGCTAATTAATCCAAGAAGGCAGAAAAATAAAGATAATCAAGAACAAATGAATTAAATAGAAAGAAAATAGCAAGTAAATGAAAAAGCAAGCTGGGAGAAAATATTTGCAGATCAAATATCTGATAAAGGAGATGTATGTGGAATACACAAAGAACTTCTAAAACTCAACCTTTTAAGAAGGGCAAACATTTGAACATATATTTCATTAGCTATGATAAACCAATGACAAATAATCACAAGAAAAGATGCTCAACAGTGTTAGGAATTAAATAAATGTAAATGAAAACTGCAACAAGATTCTGTTTATATATATTAAAATGACTAGAATTAATAAGACTGACCATACCACGTGTTGTTAAAGACATGGAGAAACTATAACTCTGCTAAAATGCTGATGGATGTAAAATGTTGCACTTGGCAAAAAATTTGGCATTTTCTCAAAAAGTAAAATATGCATCAGCCATATGATTCAGTCACTTTAATTCTGGATTTTATTCAAAATAAGTAGAAGTATATGTCCATACATAGATTTGTACACAGATGATTGTAGATGCTTTATTTAAAATATGCCGAAATTGGAAATAACTCTGTTCGCCAAAATGTGAGTAAACAATTTATAGCATACTCATACAAAGAATACTATTAATAATAAGATATAATTAACTATTGACATATATAACACCAATATACTTTACCTTAGTTATGCTGAGTGAAAGAAACTACACACAAAATATCAGTGAATACTTTACAATTCTATTTACCAAAACCCAAGAAAACCAAACTAGTCTGTAATGACATGAACTACATCAGTTTTCGTCTAAAATTGAGTGGAAACAGGGAGAAAAGAAACATAGGGATTAATATAGCATTTGAGGAAATCTTTTGAGGTAAAAGACACATTATTTATCATCATCATTAGGATGATATGTCAGGTATACACATATGTAAAGCTGTGTTTATTTGTATGCTTTTAATTATTGTACATCAATTATACTTCAATAACTATTTTATAAAAGACAACAGCTATGGTAAGCATATAAAATAACATGAAAATTTAAACTTGACTCTAATGTTCCTATGCTTCACATTGATATTTAAAACAAAGCTGAAAATATATTTGCCTTTTTGAAATGAAGTAAGTATTTATTTACAATCAAAACTGTATCACCAGAAATGACAAATAGAAAAAGCTAAAAATGTCTGAAGCAACATATAAATCCCAAAAGTGACACAACTATTTTGGAATAGATTTTGTTTTTAGAAAAAATTTAGGTTCACAGCAAAATTGAATGGAAATTCAATTTTGAGAGTTCTCATATAACCCCTGGGTCCCACACACCAATAACCTCCCCCATTGCCTCAACAACCCACACCAGAGGGATACATTTGTTACAGCTAATGAACCTAAATGGATACATCATCAGCCAAAGTCCAGAGTTTACATCAGGATTTACTCTTAGTGTGCATTCTGTGGGTATTGACAATGTGCATGACATGTATCTACCATTACAGTATCATACAGAATAGTTTTGCTGCCTTAAAATTCCTCTGTGCTCCACTTATTCACGCTTCCCTCTCCCCAAACCCTTGACAACTATTGATCTTTTTATGGTATCTCCAGTGATGCTTTTGGAGAGTGTCACATAGTTGGAATCATATAGTATGTAGCCTTTTCAGATTGGCTTATTTGACTTAGTAATATGCATTTATGTTTCCTTCATGCCTTTTAATGACTTGATAGTTCATTTCTTTTTAGCGATGAATAATATTTCTTTGTGTGGAGGTTACACAATTATTCATTTGCCTACTGAAGAACATCTTGGTTGCTTCCAAGTTTTGGTAATACAGTAGTCTCCCCCAGCTTATCCTCTGTTTCACTTTCCGTAGTTTCAATTGCCCACAGTTGACAATGGGGAGCCTGAAATAGGTAAGTACGATAAGAGAAGAGAAAGAGAGAGACCACAATCACATAACATTTATTAGATTATATTGTTACAATTGTTCTATTTGATGGTTATTATTAATCTCTTACTGTGTCTAATTTATAAATTAATCACAGATATGTATGTATGGGAAAATATAGTACCGACAGAGCTCAGTACGATCCATAGTTTTAGGTATCCACTGGAGGTCTTGGAATAAATGCCCCATGAGTAAGGTGGGACTACTGAAATAAAGAAAGCTTCTATAGATGTCCTTGTTTGTGTACAGAAGTGTGATTCCTGGATCACATAGTAGGAGTATATTTGGTTTTAAAGTGCCAAACTATCTTCCAAAGTGGCTGTGCCTTTTTTCATTCCTATCAGCAGTGCAGAGAGTGAAATGTTGCTCCACTTCATCACCAGTATTCGCTGTTAAAGGGTATCACTTTTAATAGTGCAGTTCTCACAGAAAAGACTTTCTAGAGCCATCATAAAGGTAGGCTTAAATTCAAAGCTCCCAATTAAAATCTGCATCACGACCAAAACCATTATCTTCAACATTTGGATATCACTTTTTAGATAATTTGTTTATTGTTTTTGATGTTTCACATCAGCCCTATAAATTAAGGGGGGAAGACTTAAGGAGTTTACGTTTAATAGTGCCTATCTCATAGTCCTATTAAGATCAAATGAGCTAATACACACAAGTCCTTCCTGACACATGGCGATAACTCATAGCTCATTATATTACTATTCTTGTTGTTGATATTATTACTGCTTTTGTTCTAAATTTCCTCATCTTTTCTACATAAGACTCACAACAAAAAAAGTTGAACTTTATTTTCTTCATTATGACCAGCATACTTCTTTCAGTTTACTTATAAATGTGACTATATATAAAATAGACTTTATATATTTCTTCTTATATTTTCTTGTTGAATTTTCTAAATTAGAAGTTTCAGAGGCGACATGCTAGATCTTTATGTATTTACATCCCTGTAAGTGGACTTAAAGGAAGAGAAAAGACAGAAAAATGCAGAGAAGCTAAGCTGGGAACCACCCAGGGAAGATCTCTGAGACACACTTCCAGCAAAAGAGAATATAAAGGTTTGAAATAAATGGAAGAAAATGTTTACAATAACAGTTCTCTCTACCCCAAAAATGCAACGCCTGAATGACTCTGACTTCAGTAACAGGAGCTGTACTTTTCACATTTGATGGGACGCTTTGACTCAAATATCCCTAAAATAATTTTAAAATGCAAGTTCATTTCTATTCACACTTTATCTTTTAACAGTTGGCAAAAGCCAGAAACGGGAGAGGTAAAAATTATTTAGTGAGAACACTTAGGAAGAGTATATTAAAAACAGTAAGCTTTTGGCCAGGCACGGTGGCTCACGCCTGTAATCCCAGAACTTTGGGAGGCAGAGGTGGGTGGATCGCGAGGTCAGGAGATGGAGACCATCCTGGCTAACACGGTGAAACCCCGTCTCTACTAAAAATACAAAAAATTAGCCGGGCGCGGTGGCGGGCACCTGTAGTCCCAGATACTCGGGAGGCTGAGGCGGGAGAATGGCGGGAACCCGGGAGGCGGAGATTGCAGTGAGCTGAGATGGCGCCACTGCACTCCAGCCTGGGCGACAGAGCGAGACTCCATCACAAACAAACAAACAAACAACAACAACAACAACAACAACAACAAAAACCAGTAAGCTTTCTTGACAGTTTTCCCCAGGAAATAATCTATACATATTATTCAAACTTTTCTCATATATGTGTTTATGTGTTTACTTCCTTCTTGTTGTTCTAAGCCCATAAAGCCAAGGCTTATTTGTTTATACAATTCCTAGCACATTATCTAGCATAGGTGCTGATAATTTTAGGTGGTCCACAAATGCCTGTTAAATGATCAAATGGTGATATATGAACTCTCTTCCTTCAATTTTATGTTTCTGATTTTTGAGATCTCTTTTCCCTTTTATGAAAAGAGGGGATAATTTATGATGTAGAAAAAAAAAACCAGAAACAACTCCCAGGATATCACTAGTTGAGGCGAGTAATTGCAAGAAATTAAAACATTCTGTAACCTAGATCCTTTATTTATAAAATAAAGGAATAAGGTTGCACTTGGAGAAAAATGGTAAATCTGTGATTCTAATTTTCTTCCATCTTTGTGGTCATCAGAAAATTATAGATACAAAATATGAAGTTCCCTTACTGATACATCATCTTTAAGCGTGTTTATAATTTGCAGAAAAGTAATTCAATCTATCAAAGTTCATATAATTTTCATTCTCTCTTCTCTCCAATGCTCAGCAGAAAACCATGAGCAAGGTGAAAAATTAATAAGCACACATACTTCTTAACTTTTCTTACAGATTGTGTAAGCATGAAAGCTTTGCTTTGATACTTTTAGAAAAAAAACACTACCCAGCAATTACAGGTGTGTAAGTAGAAGGTAGTACCAACTTGCAAAATAAATTATTTTTATTCTTGTTGTTGAAACATTCCAAAAGAATTGTGTAGATAATATATTAGTAAAGTGGCACTTTATATTTCTTGAGTATGACAGTGTTTACAGATGCAATTGTTTGTTTTAATTGATATACTTCATCCATTCTTCTATAACTTAGGTAGTCCACTATTAAAAAGTGGGTAATTGTTATGCACACATAAACATTAGTATGCAGTATCGTTCAGAATTCAATCAGTTACATGGACAAAACCTTGTATTTATGTGCTTGCAAAGTGACGATTCATGAGGATTTTTAAAGACTTCTTCTCTCCCACAGCCATCAATCAAAGTGACAGCATTCCTTAGATTAACTTTGGATTCCCAGCACAAATTAATTAATCTGTCCACTACTTCCTATCTCAGTGTTTCAATCAGCCAACAAATAAAGCCAATCAAGATTTCAATTTCTTGCTGATTAGCCAATAAACTGTGACAGTGGACTTGTGGCAGGACTTCTGGGACTCTCATAGAAGCTTACTTATAGATGGAGCAATGTTATGATCAGTCTCTAAACCACAAATAAGAAAAACATCGTGTTTTCTTCCCTCTTACCTTCAGCCAGGGAGAGGCCTTTTTCAGATAGAAACAAAATTGTTAAAACAACCAGTTGCAAGTATACTCACTTCGAGATTATATTGTCAACATTTTGTTAATGTTGCTGCTTTAAAAGCATCAAATTGTGTAAATGCCATGGAATTTTGAGTTAAAAATTATTATATTCAAATAATGTATGCATACTAGAGCGGTCACTGTTTCCTCATTGTCCAGAACGCTTATGGAAAAGCACTCTCTACAACAAAGGAACCATTAATTACTGCTTTCTATATATTTTATAGTATACAGTAAAATGAATCTAGCACATGTGTTGTCTCCTGTAAATCCTTCTGACAGGACAATAAACCCAACTAGAGGAAAGAATATGGACTGAGTATCAGAAACCTAAGGTTACTCCAGACTTTGCTAGTAACAAGTTGTATGCACTTGAGAATCACTTATTTTGTACATGCTTTGGTTTTCTCATAGGTGAAATTAAGAATGTAGACTAACTTCTAAAATTAGATGATTCAGCCAGACACAGTAGAGTCTTTTTTTCTTACAAAGACTACATCTAGACATTTTTTCCTCTTTTGTTTTGCCACTATCAGTTTTGAAGTTTATCCAAGTATCAGTGACATCATGGTCTTGACGCCCAGCAGAAAGCAAATGCAAGATAAGGTTAGTGACCTTTTGTTTCCCCATTATGCTTTGCATTTCATTTCTTCACCTCTTGGCTGAGTGAGGTGGGAGTGGGAGTAATAAAATAAATCAATACTGCTCCTCAAAGTATGTGTGATATCATCCATTCCTCCTGATACCATCTATCCCTCTTGACAGTCCCTGACCTTAACCAATCTAATCTTCTAGCCATTCCATTTCATTTCTTAAAGATTTTAGCTCCTTGATAACAATCTTTATTTTAGTGCCTGCTCCTGTCATCTTGGAAGATGACCTGTCAGTTTCAGGGCTTGTTCATTCCTTGGTGTTCTTATTTCTAATGGCATTTTCTTCCATCCTACCTCAGCCAGCCATTCCAGTTTTACAACAGAGTGAATCACTTTTGAAATCTCTAAGCAAATATTTTACTGTTTACACCAAGCATCTCTTACCTTTCCAGACAACTTGTTCTAGTGCATTTACAACTAAAATTATTTGACTTCACAGCAATATGAATGATAATCTGTTGTCCATCATTGCAGTTGGTTTTGAAATCCCCTTGCCTATTTCATCTCCCATTGATAACGCCTTACAAACTCTCAACCATATTTATTATTTAAGTTCACAGATTTTATTTGGCCATTTAATACTATCTGAAAACCAACTGTTATTTACTCGTAGCTTGCTTTCTTACTTTTTGGGATGAGAATTGGTTCCTCCTCTCACAGCTCATGTTTCTGTCTTATAATCCACTGAGAAAATGTAAGTGCAAAATCTGAAATCCTCTTATATTTGCACCAACAAATTTACTTTTTCCCTTGCAAATGTACTCAACTTCTTTTCCTCCTCAGTATAATAAAATAACTATTCCTTGTCATATTAAATTCCATTTTCCCTATTTCTGTTCTGGGCCTAATTATCTTCTTTTGTGAATTAATCTTGTGTATTTTTATGATTTCTTATTCTTTGTATTTCATTCACTTCTCTGCTGTCCCATTGGTGACCAAAAATTCTGTACTATCTACTATTTTATAAAATTGAAGAAAGAAATTTAAAAAACACTGTACACACAGTATCTCCAACAAACAAACCAGTTTAACTGCTACACAACTTGTTTCCTTTCATAAATCTCTGTTGACAAGTTTATTCCTTAATTTTTACATTTTACATATTCTTATTCAGCATCCAAGCAACTCTAAAGGTTGTATACACCAAATTGTTGTTGTTTTTTTTTTTTTTTTTTTTTTTTTTTTTTGAGATGAAGTTTCACTCTTGTTGCCCAGGCTGGAGTGCAATGGCATGAAGTCAGCTGACCACAACCTCCACCTCCCAGGTTCAAGCATTCTCCTGTCTTAGCCTCCTGAGCAGCTGGGACTACAGGCACATGCCACCAAGTCCGGTTAATTTTTGTATGTTTAGTAGAGACAGAATTTCATCATATTGGCCAGGCTGGTCTCGAACTCCTGACCTCAGGTGATCTGCCCACCTTACCTCCCAAAGCGCTGGGATTACAGGTGTGAGCAACCATGCCTGGCCTACCAAACTCTTAATTTGTAAGTAGTCATGAAAATATGCCACTCAGATATCCTTTCAACTTAGTAATTCCATTTGACTACAAGGAGTGAAAATAGGTGATAGTCTTCAGCCTCAATGCCTCCAAAACCTTCTTCAGCTTTTAAGCTGAGACAACTTGTTCCTAGGTATCCTCCCACCAAAGACTGTGTATGGAAAGAGTACCAGAGTTCAGTCATTTCTGTCAAATGCAGATCACCTCAAATGGGCAATTTACTTTCTATTTCAAGACTATATTTTCTTCCTTTACACCACTTATGGGAAGGCATGATTGTTGTATTTATTTCATTATTTTATTACGCTTGTATTTTTTAACCTATCTCCCAGCTAGAAAACAAAGTTTAAAGGCATAGCTTAAAGACAGAACTCATATAAAGTCCCAAAGAGTGCCTAACTCTTAACACAGCATTTACAATACATTTTGTAAAAGTTTTATGAAGTTTTGACCAGAACAACCAAGCAAGCGAAAGAAAAGGTATTCAAATAGAAAGAGAAGAAGTCAAACTATTCCTATTTGCAGATGATATGATTCTATACCTAGAAAAGCCATAGTCTCTGCCCCAAAGTTCCTTGATCTGATAAACAATTTCAGCAAAGTCTGAGGATTAAAAATCAATGTACCAAAATAAGTAGCATTCCTATACACTAACAAGATCCAAGCTGAGAGTCAAATCAAGAATGTAATCTCATTTAAAATAACCACAAAAAGAATAAAATGCTTAGGAATAGAGGAAGTGAAAGATTTTTGCAATGAGAATTATGAAACACTGCTCAAAGAAATCAGAAATGATATAAACAAATGGAAAAACATTCCATGCTCATGGATAGGAAGACTCAATGTTGTCATAATGACCATATTACCCAAAGCAATTTATAGATTCAATGCTATTCTTATCAAATTAACGGTGACATTCCTCAAAGAATTAGAAAATCTATTTTAAATTTATGTGAAACCAAAAAAAGCCCAAATAGCCAAGGCCATCTTAAACAAAAAGAATGAAGCCAGAGGCATCACATTACCTAACTTCAATCTATACTGCAAGGCTACAATAACTAAAACAGCATGGTATTGGTATGAAAACAGACACATAGACTAATGGAACAGAATAGGGATCCCAGAAAAAAATGTCCACACACCTACAACCATCTGATCTTCCACAAACTAAACAAATACAGGCAATGGGGAAATGACTCCCTATTCAATAAATGGAGCTGGGATAACTGGCTAGTCATATACAGAAAATTGAAACTGGACCCTTTTGTTACACCACATACAAAAATAAACTCAAGATGGATTAAAGACTTAGATGTAGAACGTAAAACTGTAAAATCCCTGGAAGATAACCTAGGAAATGCCATTCTGGACATATAACTAAGCAAAGATTTCATGACAAATACACCAAAGACAATTGCAACTAAAACAAAAATTGACAAGTGGGATCTAATTAAAGTGCTTCTGCACAGGAAAGGAAACTATCAATAGAGAAAACAGGCAACCTACAGCATTGGAGAAAATATTTCCATACTATGCATCCAACAAAAGTCTAATATCTAGAATCTATAAGGAATTTAAACAACCAAGCAAAAAAAAGCAATACCATTAAAAAGTGGGCAAAAGGATATAAGTAGATACTTCTCAAAAGAACCCTTAAAGTGACCAAAAAATTATGAAAAAAAAAAGCTCAATACCAGTAACCATTAGAGAAATGCAAATGAAAGCTGTAGTAAGATAGCATGTCCCACCAGTCAGAGTTGCTATTATTAAAAAGTCAACCAATTAGAAATGTTAGTGAGGTTCCAGAGAAAAGACAACACTTATGCACAGGTGATTTGAATGTAAGTTAGTTCAGCCATATGGAAAGCAGTTTGGATATTTCTCACAGAACTCAAAGCAGAATTATCCTTTGACCCGGTGATCCTATTATTGGATTTATACATAAAGGACCATCAATCAGTCTACCATAAAAACACAGGCATGCATGTGTTCATCACAGCACTATTCACAGTAGCAAAGACATGGAATCTATTAAGTGTCCATCAGTGGCAGACTAGATAGAGAAAAGGTAGTACACATATACCATGGAATACTACAAAGCCATAAAAAAGAATAAGATCATGTCCTCTGCAGCAGCATGAATGGAGCTGGAGGCCATTATCCTAAGTGAACTAACACAGGAAAAGAAAATCAAATACTGCATGTTGTCACTTATAAGTGGGAGCTAAACAGTGAGTACATATGGACACAAAGAAGGGAACAACAGACGCCGGAACCTACTTGAGGGTGCAGGATGGGAGGAGATGAGGATTACGAAAACCTCTATTGGATACTACATTTATTACCTGGGAGACAAAATAATCTGTATAACCAAACCCCTGTAACATGCAATTCACCTATGTAAGAAACCTGCATGTACAGCCATGAACCTAAAATAAAAGTTAAAAAAGTTTATAAAATCAATAAATGAGTGAAAAAATTGAACAAATGCTTTAATGTTTATATATCTCCCTTTTAAAAATTGATCTTTAAATTATCCAAATTTTCAATGTCTGCCATAGACACTATAAAATAATTTAAACTGAGATTTAAATGATTATCATGCTGACATTACCAAAATTTGTATTTTATTTTAATTTACTTCTGCTTTATTTTATTTAATATGCATAGTGCATTTTAAATATTTTCAAGGTCTATGGCAGTTTTTATGGAAGATACCAATGAGCAGCAAACAAGTATAAAAGTTAGTCACTATCAGTTTAGTTTACAACTTAAAATGCTTTCCACTTCTCCCTTTAGCTGTCTTTAATTCTCTCTTTCCCTTTCTCTCTCTCTCTCTATCTCTCTCTCTCTCTCTCTCTCACACACACACACACACACACACGAGCGCGCTCACATGCCTATGACTTCAGCCTGTATTGCACAGCTTTATAAACTTAGAAAAACCTAACTTTGAAAATATCACAACTACTGGGAAACACTGAGAAACAGGCAGAATTGTGTGAGTGTGCATGTATGTCTGAATAGTAGTGCTTTCTCCAAAAGTGGGCTCTCATGACCCTCTTTCAGCTTTTGCTGTGCTTTAACAATTGAACAGAAAGGAAAGAAAAGAAAAAAAAAAAAAAAAAAAACTGTGGGAAATAAAGAGAAGTGAAAACACACAAAGTAAATTCCCTACTGAATGTAATAAAAGAAAATCAAACTAAATATCATTGTTGTGCTCAAATGACAGCTAAAACTCTTTAAAGTTAAATCAGATTACTAAACACAAAGAAAATGCCTAATGATAAATTACAGCAGCTCCAATAAATAAGTCTATGCTGTCAGTGAGATATAACTAAGAATGTATAGTATTGTGTTACTATTTAATTTCAAAAATTTTTTGGAATATGTTGTGACTTTCCAAAACAAAATTTAAACTTCAAATTATTTTCATGTTCACAATTGCAGGTCCAAAGTCATGCAGCACATTATGAAAATATCCTCTTCATTTCAATAATTTTAAAATAAAATTAATGTGATTAGAAATGCTAAAATTTTGTACTCATTTAAGGGTAGGTTGATGATGAAACATGGGCTATTTAATGTCACTTGGAAATTAAGAAATTAAATTACATGTTAAGTGCAGTTCACTTTCCTATGGTATATCTATACCTATCTATAGTTCAATTTTTACTCAATCTGTTAACCATAATGCCCTCTAATCAACAATAATTTTTACATAATACAGATAAAGAGAGAAAGACATCGTATACAAAATAAAAAATGTTTAAGAAGAAATTCATTGAGTAACATTTTCCATATGGCTTTGTGTTTTTGTTTCTTTTTTAAATTGTTTAACATGTTAGAAAAGAAGAAGACATTCATCATATTATAATTTAATTAGAAATATCTGTTAAAACATGAGGGAATCCATATATTTCCTAAAAATCTTAATTGAACTTTGGGTACTTAGAATACAAAGGCTATTTGACCAGGCATGGTGGCTCACAACTGTAATCTCAGCACTTTGGGAGGCTGAAGCAAACAGATTGCTTGAGCTCAGGAGCTGGAGACAAGTCTGGGCCACATGATAAGACCCCATCTCTACCAAAAAAAAAAAAAAAAAGCAGCTGGGCATGGTGGCATGTGCCTATAGCCTGAGCTACTTGGAAGGATGAGGTGGAGGATCACTTGAGCCCAGGATGTCAAGGCTACAGTGAGCCCAGATTGTGCCACTGCACACCAGCCTTGGTGACAAAGCAAGACTGTCTCAAAAAAAAAAAGAAAAAAAAAAAAAGAAAAAAAAGAAAAGAAACACAGAGGCTGTTGACAATTTTCCCAGGAAAACATTTATGATACTCAAGTCTGGTTGAAAGTATCTTGAACCAGTCATTTAGCTTTATATGATCTTGTGACAATAAACTAGCAAACCTCATGAGATTTGATAAAATCGGATTAAATGTCTCAGGAAGTGCAGCAGTTTAATGTGAACAGTAATTAACTGATAAATAAAGGGTAAGCATGTCCTTGAATAACTAAAGAGATGCAAGTTTTGGTCCCTCAAAAAACAGATATTGCTAAAATAGAAGATTTTAAATGTTCTCACCACAAAAAAATAAGTAGATGAGTTGATGGGTAAGCCCATCAGCTTCATTCAATATTTCTACAACAGACACATGTATGAAAATATCACACTCTATCCCATGAATAAAAAATTATTACTTGTCCATAAAAAACATATTTCTTTCTATTCCAAGCAACCAAAAGCCAACACATACACATCAAAATTTTTATGCAGCTTTGTAAAACACTAAATTAATGATAGCCTACTGGAAAAATAACTTGGTTCTGATATAAGTAATCAAAAGTTTCATTTGATCCAAAATTTTCCCCAGATTTCTTGAGGTATGATTGACAAATAAAAATTATGTACATCTAGAGTATGCAACTGGATATTTTCCTATATGTATACATTGCAATGACCACTACATATATTATCGTGTGTGCATGTGTGTATATTCCTCAATTTACACAGGTTACATTCTTTTTGTATTATTATACTTTAAGCTCTGGGATACATGTGCAGAATGTACAGGTTTGTTACATAGGTACACATGTGCCGTGGTGGTTTGCTGCACCCATCAACCTGTCATCTACATTAGGTATTTCTCCTAATGCTATCCCTCCCCTAGACCCCCACCCCCCTACCGGCCTGAGTGTGTGATGTTCCCCTTCCACACAGGTTATATTCTTAAGAAATAAATCCCATTATCTATAAGCATGTATTGGACACCTATATTATTGGGTCAGGATTTAGGCCTAACATGATTCAGAG
Source organism: Rhinopithecus bieti (assembly GCF_001698545.2). Lineage (NCBI taxonomy): Eukaryota > Metazoa > Chordata > Mammalia > Primates > Cercopithecidae > Rhinopithecus > Rhinopithecus bieti. The sequence continues at coordinate 130,281 of NW_016813548.1, read as the reverse complement.
TTAAGACTAGTGGATAGAAAAATAAATATGTATGTATTTTGTGGTTGATACAATTCAGTGTGCACAAATTGGCAACATAAGAGTCCCAATAAAGAGAGCCATTGGAGATATATTTTTAGCAATATCTAAATTCTTCACTAAACATTATTTAACATAGTTTGTGGTTATCATATCCGGACATTGAATTGATATACAAAAGAATATAGCTACTAAAATTGGAAGTTTATTTTTTTTCTGGCTATATATTAGACCACAAACGCTCCCACTACAAGACACCCAAAACTGTATATATATAAAATCTTAAGAGATACGTAATATATAACAATATAATGTTTATATAATTTAAATATTTATAAAT
>NW_016813548.1:126503-127857 GCF_001698545.2 Rhinopithecus bieti | reverse complement strand
ACATAATTTATATATATTTTATTCTTAATTATTTAATTATTTTATTTTAGTTTTATTTTACTTTAAGTTCCAGGGTACATGTATATGCAGGATGTACAGGTTTGTTACATAGGTAAACGTGGGCCATGGTCTTTGCTATATCTATCAACCCATCACCTAGGTATTAAGCCTAGTGTGCATTAGCTATTTATCCTAATACTCTCCCTCCCCAATCCCACCTTCTGACAGGCCCCAGTGTGTGTTGTTCCCATCTCAGTTTCCATGTGTTCTCATTGTTTAGCTCCCACTTATAAGTGAGAACATGCAGTGTTTGGTTTTCTGTTCTTGTGTTAGTTTGCTGAGGATAATGGCTTCCAGCTGCATCCATGTCCCTGCAAAGGACATAATCTTTTTCCTTTTTATGGCTGTGTAGTATTCCATGGTGTATATGTACCACATTTTAAAAAAATCCAGTCTATTTGATGGGCATTTGGGTTGATTCCATGTTTTTGCTATTGTGAATAGTGCTGCAACGTACATATGCATGCATGTATCTTTATAATAGAAAGATTTCTATTTCTTTGGGTATGTACCCAAAATGGGATTGCTTGGTCAAATGATATTTCTGGTTCTAGATCTTTGAGGAATCACCACATTGTCTTCCACCATGGCTGAACTAATTTACATTCCCACCAACAGTGTAATAGCATTGCTTTTTCTCTACAACCTGTTGTTTCTTGACTTTTTAATAATCACCATTCTGACGGGCGTGAGATGGTATCTCATTGTGGTTTTGATTTGCAGTTCTCTAATGATCAGTGATGCTGAGCTTCTTTTCATATACATGTTTGCTTGCCACATGAAGGTCTTCTTTTGAGAAGTGTCTGTTCATGTCCTTTGCCCAATTTTTAACGGGGTTAATTGTTTTTTTCTTCAAAATTTGTTTAAGTTCCTTGTAGACACTTGATATTAGACCTTTGTCATATGGATAGATTCCAAAAATTTTCTCACACTATGTAGGCTGCCTCTTCACTCTAATGATAGTTTGTTTTGCTGTACAGAAACTCTTTAGTTTAAGATTCCATTTGTGAATTTTTGCTTCTATTGCAATTACCTTCAGTGATTTTGTCATGAAGTCTTTGCCCATGCCTATACCCTGAATAGTATTGCCTAGATTTTCTTCCAGTTTTTTCTAGCTTTGGGTTTTACATTTAAGTATTTAATCCATCTTGAGTTAATTTTTGTATAAGGTGTAAAGATATATATGTGTGTGTTATATATACATATATCATACTCCGTATGTATGCATATGTAATTTATATGTGTTATATATAATTTATATATTATATGTTAATACTATATCAAATACACAATT
>NW_016813548.1:107023-125324 GCF_001698545.2 Rhinopithecus bieti | reverse complement strand
CTTATATATAGTATATATAGGTATTTATATAATAAACTTATGTTTACACAAATATATATTGATATAAGTATGATAAATATATCTTTATGTAAATATTGATATTAATATAAAAGTGTATATTATATATAGCTACATATAAATTTATAATATATGTAATTAATTTAGGCATCTTTTATATATAAGCCTCAAAATAAATAAGGCATGCTTTCTGTTGCTAAATATGTTCAATGTAGCAACTTTTAATTTTATATGGACCACATTTACAGTTCCCTTTATTGGTCAAGCTTCAGTTATAGAGTATATAATCCACTTCATATAGCTGAAGTAGAAAATGATGTATTACAAGGCATTAAATGACATACGGAATTTTTTCATGAGCTAAGCAATCATCCAATGACACATTGTAGAAATGGGCCACCAAAAGATCCCTATACCTTGTCACTATGAGAAAAATATAGAATCGGGAACCTGGCTGCAAATTTTGAATATAGCTATAAACCTGCTGGTTCTAACACCTGCTCTTCTTTCCATGATATTCACAGGCACATTTCAATGCCTGATGCCATCCCTTTTGTTCCCCACAGGAATGAGGTCTAAATCCAGTCTTATACTGGAACATCTCTTGGTGAAACCTGAATATCAATTCAGTAACTTAACAGCAAGACAGGTTCACTAACCTGTAAAGTTGTGAACTTTACAGAGGTTGGGGTTGCCAACCTCTTTACACAAGAGACCAGATAGTAAATTTATGAGGCTTTGAAGGCTATATGGTCTCTGGCAGTACTCACTTCTGTTGTTATAGCATGCAAGCACTCATACAAAATACATAAAGTGAACATGACTGTGTTCCAATAACTTTATTTACCAATACAGGCAGTAGGCTGGGTTTAGTTCCTGGGCTATAGTTTAATGACTCTTATATGAGGGAATAAAGAAAAACAATCTTAAAATAGAAAGAGGTTAGAGGTGGCAGTCTTGACAGAGTACTCCTTTTGGGAAAGAAAGAAGTAACCTGGAAAGGAGAAATACCCCTAGTATTCTTGGTGGTGAAAAAAAAGAAAGAAGCAAGAATTGGATGACATAACGACTCCATATCCTCCACAAGATAATCCATCTCTTAAACTGAATGTATTAAACCGATAGAAGAGGGTGCTGTTAATGTAAGAAATAAGCCACTGGAATCTCTCACCTTTATCTGCATACAACTGTCATTTCTAGATCAGGAAAATAATTTATTTTAAGCAATGGCAGAAAACATCTAAACATAGCTTGTATACAAAATCTATGTAATATGAAATTTAGAATGCCATAATTTGGGGCTTGGCAAATTTAGTGGCAGCCTTAACAGATAAAATTTGTGGTGTATTGTACAAGGTTCTGAGCCTACTGACAGATTAATTTAATATTTACTTCCCATCATTACTTATTATTTCAGAAGGCTTTGTGTTGTTGGCCATTAAGTTATGATAGATGGATAGTAAGAGCACTAAAAATAGTAAGAAAAGATCTCAGACAGCAAGCTTAAAACTACATCACAATAAAGGGTTTGTAGTTATTCATACACTTGATGACAAAAACAATATAGACTCTGAGTTTATTAATACTTCTAGGAAACTGTGGTCGAAGAAGCCTCAATCCTAACTTGCAGAAGATGGTATCTGCCAAACCTCTACAGAACCCCAAGTTTCACTGTGCTTAGAGAAAGTGGGTTGCTGAAAACATAATCTACTGTCCAGTTCTCATATGGCAATGGAGGATAATACACAAGAAACAACATTCTAGATAGCAAAGCTAGGGGATAATCAAGTAACTGATGGTTAGTGAGGCAAAACTCTTTTTGGCCAGGAACCAGAGACTCTTGAATATTTCTTATTTCTCTCTCATATAGAGGGGAGCTTTAAAAAAATCCCAATTAACAAGTAAAATTTATATACAGTTGGTCTTCAACTTATAATGGGGTTGTCCCAATAAATCCATTAGAAATTGAAAGTATTATAAGAGGAAAATGTATTTAATACACCTAACCTGCTGGATATCACAGCTTAGACCAGCCAACCTTAAATGTGCTCAAAATGCTAACATTAGCCTACAGTTGGGCAAAATCAACTGACAACATGGCGCCCTATAAAATATTGGTTGTTTACCATCCTGATTGTGTGGCTGACTGGGAGATGTGGCTCACTGCCACTGTCCAGGATTGCCAGAAAGTATTGCTAGTCTAGGAAAATATCAAAATTAAAAATTTGATGTAAGGTTTCTATTGAACTATAATAATTTTCACACCATGGTAAAGTTGAAAAATCATAAATTGAACCATTATTAAGTCAAAGACTATCTGTATTTATGGTGTACAACATGATGTTTTGATATATGAATATGCTAGGAGGAAGTTTTAATGAGCCATGTTCTTCCTTGTCTATCAATGTAAAAACAATGAGTTTTAGCCAGATAGGTAGTCGGTTGATGCTGATTGGGAAGGCTGCACACAGGTCCAGATCTGGGTCTAGTAGTAGCAACTTAAAGAGAATTTGGGTTTTGAGGGGTAATGTGTTTATGGAAACATCTATAGAAGTAAGGATATTTATGAATGTGCACTGGCAAAGAGGTCAACTGTAGCTAATACATAACTTTATACATCAAATCAATTTTATTCTATGTTTTGTCCTATTTTTTCCCAGACACATTTCCCAGGCTGTACTTCCCAATTTCCTTTGCAGTTGGGGATGACCATGAGACATAGTCTAATAAGCAGAAGTGTTAGGTGCAATATCCAGGAAGGCCCGTTCAGGACATTTCCCTAACTGTTTAACTCATCCCTTTTAGTGAAGTACTTTTCCTTTCTCCTATTCCTCCCTCATTCCTGGAAGAACAGAATATTATGGCTCTTTTAGCTGTATTAGTCTGTGCTGCAACCTTGGGTGTGGAAGTCAGTATAACAGAGGTAAAAAGAGTGGAATGACTTGATAAAGCTATCATATTATCCCAGCACTGCTTGCTAATTTGTTTATTTGTTTGTGGGGTTTTGGTAGTTGTTTTACTTTTAACATGAGAGAATAAATTCTAATGTGTTTAAACTAAGATATTATTATTATTATTTTATATGCACCTAAACCTAATCCTCACTAATGAAAATTTCCACATATTTTCATGAATGCTCTGAATTATTTTCTTGATGGGATTTTAAGCAGAGATAGAATTAGAAACTTTACCACAAATTTTTTTTACTGATTTTCAGAGGACTATAGTTATGATAGGGAATAATTGCTAGCCTCTAGAACATTGCTCTGAAAAGGTTACACATGAGTATACACAAGAGCAGGCTATCATTTTTTTAGCATTTTCTTGAATATCTCCATTACACATAAATTAAATGAACTGTTCACATAGATATGTGATATGTTTCTAATTCAGATTCAAAATATTAATATCTTTTGTCAGATGGACTCTATAACTCTAGACGTTATAATGTGGAAATGGCCAGATTGAAAAGCTAAATCATCCCTGGTAGTTAAAAAAAAAACAACTAAACCCAATATTTTATGTATGTCACATCAAATTAACTTATTCATTTTATTGTTCTTCTCTATCTTTTCTAATAATAATAATAAACATGACCATTGTTTACTGTTTTTGTTACTTACCTATTTCTTACATTACTGCTACAAAACTTGATATACAGAAATTAAGTACAGTTTTCCAAATACTACAGATAAAAGAAAAGAGTGGAAATACAAAACATCAAATGGTTGGGTCAAAAGACTCTAAGAGAATCTTTCCTTTTTCACTTTATCATTGAAACCATGAATAATTCTATAGTATTTCTTACTGTAATGAGAATAACCTTTATTGAATCTTAAAGAAATGCTGCTAGAGTTTGGTTAGAATCCCCATATATTTGGTTCTGCAGTTCAGAAGTGTGATTACCAGGCAACTGGGTAGAATCTGTTGCTGTATCTACTGAAATGGTTATATTTTATTATTTTACTTGTGTACTACATTGTTTCTTCAATTTTCATTAAAATTATATTTTATAGTCTATAGGAAACCTGTGGAAAGAAATTTGTCTTCAACCTCACTTTGAACTTTTTTATTTATTTATTTATTTATTTATTTTGAGACAAAGTCTCACTTTGTCACCCAGGCTGGAGTGCACTGGGGTGATCATGGCTCACTGCAGCCTTGAGCTCCCAGGCTCATGCTATCTGCTCCTCAGTCACTGTGGTAGCTAGGACTCCAGCATGCCTGGCTAATTGAACTGGCATTTTAGTTTGAAATATCAAGGCCTAGTTTGAACTTGTTCAAGGTACACTTGAAAATCTTTTGAATATCTAGTCATATAATCTCAGGTATGAAATAATAACTACTTAACAATAAAATATAAAACTGGTGGAGAATTTGTTTCTTTCAAAGAGATTCCTATTAAGTATTATGCATAATAAAAAAATCTAAGAACCAAGAAAATTAATTCTTCTCTTGGGTAGAAAGCAGTGTTGGCAGTAAGCCAATGTTTCTGCTAAAAACAACTAAAAAATTCTAGTTACAAAATTTATATATCAAAAGCATAAGAAATCTGAAAATTTTAACAAGTTGTTCCAAGCAAATATTTTGAGACAAAGAGTACTAATTATAAGTGGAAATGTTGATAATTTATACTTCATCAAATTTTAATTTTTCTAAAAAGAAAGTCCATGGAGTACAAAGAGCATGTATAGATAGATAGATAGATAGATAGATAGATAGATAGATGCACTGTATATATATATAGTATATGTACAAATAGTATATGTGTATGTACTATATATAAGTACTTACATATATATAAAATATAATATATATTATATGTTATTATGTGTATATATATATGGTAGTTCTATTCAGAGAACATAAAATAGTGCTAAAACTCTATTTCATATAGGTATGAATATAGATATTCAAATGTACCTTGAGCAAGTTCAAAATAGGCTTTAATCTTTCAAACTAAAATCCCAGTTCAATTAGCCAGGTGTGGTGGCATATGCCTACAGTCCTAGCTACTAAGGATGCTGAGGAGAGGATAGCTTGAGTCTGGGAGTTCGAGAGTTTGAACAGAAACAACCTCATGAAAAGATGGACTAAATATTTAAATGGGTATGGCAGCAAACTATAAACAAATGACAAGTATATAAAAAGACACAACATTATTATTTGTTAAAGAAATGCTAATTAAAACCACAATTAAATACTATTGCATATCTACTAGAATCATGGAAATGTGTAAAACTTACAATGCAACATTTTGATGAGGGTTGGTAGTGACTGAAGCTGTCCTATGTTTCTGTTGGAAACCTAAATGGCACAATCACTTTGGAAAATAGTTTGACTGAATTTATATAGTTAAACATTGACAGAACAATTCCACTTCTAGGTATTTACTCAAGAGAAATAAAAGCAAACATAAAATTGATTAAATAGAAAGCAGGAAATCCTAAAAATATTAATAAATCCAGTGATATATATTTATAAAACAACAAATTAATTACAGATATTTCACAACTAAATGTGAATGGGAAATCAGTAGAGCTTTTAAATAAAAAATGTAAGACAATACTTCATGAACACAGAGTAGGAACACATACACAAAAAGAAACTGTGAGGGAAAACTTTTACTATTGGATTATATGAAGGTTGTAATATTGTTAAAAATGAAAAAGAAGCACTGTTAATGGGTGTGAGTGTATGTGTAGGGATATTCTCATATGTATATCTTAATAAGACTTTTATTCAGAATAAATTCTATAAGCAGCTTGTAAATCAATAAGAAAGACAATCTTATAGTAAGTTGGTAAAGATACAGAACTCGAACTTATATAGTGCTAATGACAGTACTGAAATGAACACACACATCTGTGTACATATTTGCATGCATATAAAATAGATATCTACATTTTGCATATGCATAATAGAAAAACACACATCTATCAAACAAAAGATGCATACAAAAATATTAATAGCACCATATTTACAATCACCCAAATATGGAAGCTACACAAAATCCCAACAAGAGTAGTGTGGATAGGTAAATTTGTTACATATTTAAAACAATGAAATGAGACTGCCGTAATAAAACAAAAAATCACAACTATATCCCCAAATACGAATACTGATAAATACAATGTTGAGTGAAGTGACCCAGAGACAAGGTATTACAGGTTGACATTTTTCATATTCATACATTTCAAAAGAAGGCAAAACCAATTTGTGATTTTAGTAAGTATTTGGGGGAGGTGGCTAGATGGAGGATGAGAGAGACTTTTGAGATGCTTCCAAGGTTCTGTTTCTTGATCTGGGTGTTACATAGGTGTCATACTTTGCAAAAACTCATTAAGCGATATGTGTATTTTTCTATCTCTATGCTATATTTCAGTAATTTAAAAAACAGAATAAATGCTAGAATTAATTGAAAAATGTAAATAGATATATAAGTCTATGAAGTCATCATTATTTAAAAATAAGAGAAAGTCAGCACAATCAGACTAAGCATACATTTTCACCGTTTGATGTGACTGTTGTGCCATATTTTTACACTGAATAATGTTAATTGAAAGAAGTGACTGAAAAGGCCCATGCCTATAATCTCAGCATTTTGGAAGGCTGGGCATCACTTGAGCCCAGGAGTTGTAGACCAACCTGGGTAACACAGTGAGACCCTATCTCTACAAAAGATTAAAAATTAAAAGAAAAAAAGCAAAGTATGGTGGTGTGCTTTTTTTATGGGATGAAAGAATTTATATTTACACCAACAGTGTAAATAAGCATTCCTTTTTTTCCATAGTCTCACCAGCATCTATTATTTTTTGACTTCTCAATGACAGCTATTCTGTCTCGTGTGAGATGGTACCTCACTGTGGTTTTGACTTGCATCTCTCTGAGAATTAATGATTATGAGCATTTTTTCATATGTTTGTTGTTCATTTGTGTTTATGTGTTTTGAGAAGTGTCTGTTCATGTCCTTTGCCCACTTTTTAATGGGATTGTTTTGTGTTTGTTGGTTTAAGTTCCTTATAGATTCTAATTATTAGACTTTTGTTGGATGTATAGATTCTGAATATATTCTCTCATTATGTAGGTTTTATATTTACTCTTGAAAAATTTCTTTTGCTGTGCAGAAACTCTCTAGTTTAATTAAGTCCCACTTGTGAATTTTTATTTTTGTTCCAAATGCTTTTGGGGACTTGCCTAAAATTCTTCACCAAGGCTGATGATGAGAAAGGTATTCTCAGTTTTCTTCTAGGATTTTTATTATAAGCATTTATATAAGTAGATCTCACATTGAAGTTTACTGTTTAACTCTTTAATTGATCTTGAGTTAATTTTTGTAAATGATGAAAGGTAGGGTTCCAGTTTCATTCTTCTACATATGGTTAGCCAGCTATCCCTCTGCCATTTATTGAGAGTTCTTTCCTTGTTGTTTGTTTTTGTCAGCTTTGCAAAAGATCAGATGGTCATGGTGTGTGGCTTTATTCCTGGGCTCTCTATTCTGTTTCCTTCGTCTATGTGTCTGCTTTCGTACCAGTACCATGCTGTTTTGGTTACTGTAGCTTTATAGTATAGTTTGAAGTCAATAGTGTGATGCCTCTGGCTTTGTTCTTTTTATTTAGGATTGACTTGGTTATTTGAGCACGTTTTTGGTTCCATATTAAATTTAGAATATTTTTTCCTAATTCTTTGAAAATTGACATTCATAGTATGATAGGAATAGTGTTGAGTCTGTAAATTACTTTGGACATTATGGCCATTTAAATAATATTGATTCTTATAATCAATGAGAATGGAATATTTTTCCACTTGTTTGTGTCATCTTTGATTTATTTCATCAATGTTTTAAGTTCTTTTAGAGATCATTCACCTCCTTGATTAGCTGTATTCCTAGGTATTTCATTTGTTGTGTGAATACTGTAAATGGGATTATGCTCCTAAATTTACTCTCAGCTTGAACTTTATAGGTGTATGAAAATGCAACTAGTATTTTTACAATGATTTTATATCCTAAAATTTTACTGAAGTCTTTTATCAGCTCTGGGAACATTTTGGTGGAGTTTTTAGGGTTTTGTAGGATATAATTGTATCACTGATGAAGAGCAAAAGTTTGATCTCTTCTTTTCCTATTTGGATGCCTTTTATCTGTTTCTCTTGCCTGATTGCTCTGGCTAGGACATCCAGCACCATGTTGAAGAAGAGTAGTGAGAATGGCCATTCCTGTCTTGTTCCAGTTCTCAAGGAGAATGGTTTCAGCTTTTACTCAATCAGTATGATGTTGACTCTTAGTTTGTCCTAGAATGTTCTCATTATTTTGAGACATGATCCTTCAGCGCCTAGTCTGTTCAGGGTTTCTATCAGGAAGGCATATTGGATTTTATGGAAAGTTTTTCTGCATCTATTGAGATGATCATCTGGGTTTTGCTTTTAATTCTGTTTATATGGTGAACCACATTTATTGATTTGCATATGCTGACCCAGCCTTGCATGCCAGGAATAAAACCTGGTTGATTGTGGTGTATTAACTTTTTGATGTGCTGATGGATTCAATCTACTATTATTTTGTTGAAGACTTGAATCTATGCTTGAATCAGGGGTATTGGCTTGAAATTATTTTTTGTTCTCTCTCAGCCAGATTTTTGTATCAGGCTGATGCTATTTTCATAGAATGTGTTAAGGAAAACCCCTTCCTTCCCAGTGTTTTGGGATAGTTTCAATAGGATTGATACCAGTTCTTCTTTGTACATCCGATATAATTTGGCTGGGAATCCATCTGATCCAGGGCTCTTTTGGTTGGTAGTTTTAAATTACTGATTCAATGTCAGAACTTGTTATTAGTCTGTTGAAGGCTTCACTTTCTTCCTGGTTCAACTTTGGAAGGCCGTATGTTTCCAGGAATTTATTAAATTCCTCTGGATTTTATAATTTGTGTACATAGAACTGTTCATAATGGTCTCTGAGGATCTTTTGTAATTTTGAAATTTGTTGCAAGTTTATCTTTGTCATTTCTGATTGTACTTGTTTGGACTTTCTCTTCCTTTTTACTTGTTCATATAGCTAGCAATCTATCGTCCTGTCAATTCTCTTGAAGAACCAACAATTGATTTTATTGATATTTGTATGGATGTTTGCATCTCAATTTTGTCCAGTTCTTTTCTAATTTTAGTTATCTTTTCTTCTGTTAGCTTTTGAGTTGATTTGTTCCTTTTTTCTAGTACTGTTAGGTGCAATGTTAGACTGTTAATTTAAGATCTCTTAAACTTCTTGACGAAGATATTTAGCACTATAAAACTTCCCTTTAGCGTTGCATTAGCTGCATTCCTGAGATTTTGATGACTTGTATCCCTATTTTCATTAATTAAAAAAAAGAAAATTACTATTTTGATAATTACAGTATGAATTTATGGATAAAATATATGTTCTCAGGACATACTCAAAAATCACATCATTCAATATTTTGACTGTTAAGGGAAACAAGTGGAACTTTGCAAGGGATGAATAAAACCATCCACAAACTCACTTGGTGATTAGCTTCCTCTGAATGCCACAACAAAATATTGCATAACTTTCACCTATGAGGTATTCTTGCCAACAGTGTTTCACTTCAGTCAAAAAAGGCTTTAAATTAAACCTCCATTTTATGGGAAATATAGAGTGAGGAGACAATTAAGTGTGTCAATCTGGGAATTTGAATACAAAATGTTTATTCAATTAGATTGATAAATTAATGCTTTCATGTTGTCATAATTGTTAATTTTGTTAGATGTAATAGGGTATTGCGGTTAGGCCTAAAATGTCCATATTTATTTAGAGAAATAGTACCTTACTGATCAAATTCATAATGTCAATAATTTAAATATTTTATCATAAATAAAAGATATAAATATGAAAAAATGTGAAAAATTGTTAATCAAGCTAATGGGCATGTAGTTTTACATTATATTATTTATCTGTTTTAATGTGGAATATTATTTTTAAACTTAAATTCAAAATACCAGTTAATTTAATATTTTATATATGTGCATATATATGTATATATGTACATATCACACACACTTACATATGCGTAATCTAGTAAATTATAAATTTCTTATATTCTTTCTAATATTTTAGAGCTTTTATAGAGTTCACTTTGATTTTATTGTGGTAAGATGTACATACAAAGATTTTTTCAACAATTCATTATTTATATTTGAATGTGTAACACTGAGATAATTTTGAATTTAAAGGACATTATTGATTATTTTTCAAAAACATTGTCCATACTGAAAAAAGCCTCATGATGATCAATAATGCTATATTTTATTTATGGTTCCGCTGACTTCTATCTCATGTAAGCATACTTGATATTTCACAAAGCGACCAAACTTGTGAAAACTGACGCTTTTCTGTCATTCTTTCTCATTTGTTTCCATAGATGTGTGACGGGCCAGTTCTATCCTCAATGAGTGACTTGAATAATGTATTTTAAAAATCAATAAATCATTTATTGGTACAGATAACCTTTAATGTTTTCTAATTGCAGATTGCTTTACTGTTTGTTTATTTTTTAACATATTGGTGGGGGAGTGCACCTGCTTATCATTCTTTTATTTATTTATATCACCAAGACTGACAGATAATACCTTAATCTCTAATATTGTCATGCCAAAATGAATTTTACCAGGCAATAGTTGATTTTGTTTTACGTTGAATATTAAGAGAATTACTTTCACTTTACTGTTAAGTATAGGTTCAAATGAAAGACATCTTCTTTCTTTCTGGTAATCTACTGTTTGCGACTTTCCGAGAGTCTCTAATGTCCATAATTCAAGGAGTTTGACACCATGACTCTCCAGCTGAATAAAGAAGGTAGCATACTTACCATAGAAATAAAAACACTGAGTTAGAAGCAAAAACTCAGAAGAGAAAGCAACTTATAGTTATGTTTGCTAAGGTTGGAAATTTTCCTCTACAGTACGTTTCTTATTCTAGCATTAAAATCTAGCTAAATTCATGGTATTAGTCATATCTTGGATTTATTTCTAAATTTGGTGCCTCGGAAAAGTAGTGTGCAAAATGTACTTATTGTTTTGCATCATTTACTGCATATTTAGTGTGAGAGGATAAAGTGTTTTTCTTTGTATATATTTCAACGTATTTGTGCTTTTATCTTCTATTACTCATTATCTTTCACTGTTTTAGAAGAAAGCTAGCTAAGAGAAAAAATTCTATAAGCTACATTAACTTACATCGATCCAGTAGTAGCTAAGGCCAAGGCTGTTAAAGTGAATAGGTAGTTATTGCAGTGTGAGTTTCTCTAAAATAAATGCCTGCACATACAGAATAGCTGATTGGCCCACAAGGCTGATGTTTTGGTTTTCAAATATCTTAGAAACGCTTAGTTCTGTGAGTCTTTATTCAATATAGAGTACCTTGCAGTGTTCAACTTACAAAAGGTAGTAGTTTGCTTTTTATTCTACTTTATATAAACATTTTTTGTATTAAAGGAGTTTTAGTATCACAAAGAAAATCTAGTGGTTGACTATTGAGGCAATATACACGGCAGGATAGAAGTAGCAAGCATCTACTGAGTACCTGCCTTGTGGGTACTGTAATATGTTATTTAAGGATATTATCAGTAGAAAAACCTCGTAAGGTAAGAAAAATCAATATCTACATGTAACAAGTAAGCAGATAGAGACCAAAGGAAGTTGAATTTGTATCATACAACCAGGACTCAAACTTTGTTATTTTGATTCTTCTTGTACTTACAAATAGTAAATATTAGTGAATAGTCAAATGATGTAAACATTAGGAGATAAACATACTATCTTTTAGTATGTTTATCTTTTAGTATGTTTAGTATGACGTTAGTACTATCATTTATTGAATACCATCTTTTTGTCAATCATTTTGCATCCTAGGTACTTAAGAAAAGATATCCACTCCTTACCCTAGAGAGAGATGGCAGATATGATTTGGCTCTCTGTCCCAACCCAAATCTCATGTTGGGTCGTGATCTTCAGTGTTGAAGGTGTGGCCTGGCATGAGGTAACTGAATAATGGGGCAGACTTTCCCCTTGCTGTACTCCTGATAGACTTCTCACAAGATCTGGCTGTTTGAACGTGTGCATCACAGCTGCTCCAGCTCCAGCCAAGGCTAAAAAGGGTTAAGATACAGCTCAGGCCATTGGTTTCAAGGGTTAAAGTCCCACGCCTTGGTGGCTTCCATGTGGTGTTGGGCCTGACAGTGTGCAGAGGACAAGAGTTGACGCTTCAGAGCCTCCGCCTAGATTTCAGAGGGTGTATGAGAACACCTGGATGTCCAGGCTGAAGTCTGCTGCAGGTGTGGAGAAATCATGGAGACCCTCCACTAGGGCAGTGCAAAGGGGAAATGTGGAATTTGAGCCCCCACATCGAGTACTCACTGGGGCACTACCTAGTGGAGCTGTGAGAAAAGGGTTACTATCCTTCAGCTCTGAGAATGGTAGATTCACCAACAGCTTGCACTGTGAGCCTGGCGAAGCTGCAGGAACACAATACCAGCCTGTGAAAGCAGCTGTGGGGGCTGTACCCTGCAGAACCACAGGGGCAGAGCTGCCCAAGGCCTTGGGGGCCCACCACTTGAATTAGCATGTCCTGGATGTGAGACATGGAGATTAGTTTGAAGCTTTAAGATTTAGTGACTGCCCTGCTGGTTTCAGACTTGCGTGGGGCCTGTTGCCTCTTCATTTTGGACAAATGCTTCCCTTTTAAAATGGGAGCATTTACCTAATGCATGTGCCTCCATTGTATCTTGGAAGTAACTAACTTGTTTTTTATTTTACAGGCTCATAGACAAGAAGTGTCTTGCCTTGTCTCAGATGCGACTTTGGACTGTGGACTTTTGAGTTAATGCTGGAATGAGTTAAGATTTTGGGGACTGGCGGGAAGGAATGATGTGAAAATGACATGCCTTCACCATGTTTCAGGATGAAGTGCCTTCACCATGTTTCAGGATGCCAATTCTCTAAAAATTGCCCTGAAATGTAAAGCTTAGGAAATGTTGAAGCTACACAATCAATTTACAGACAACAGAATACAAGAAAAAGTTACATTGATATTTTAAAGGCTGTGCTTACATTTTTTTCATCCCTTGGTTTGAAAATGACCTTGAGATATCCATTAATTTACCTCTCAGAGTTTACAGTGGATTATAACAAAAGAGTCCTAGGAGTTAGAATTTATTCTAAATTTTGAAATGTTGAAAGTGCCACAATTGTTTTGTAACATATCCAAGTACCTAACTATTTCCTCTATGTTCATTAGTATGAAATATGCCTTTTATTCATAATTGAATATCATCTGTTTGCTGAATATTGCCTTGAGCCAAGCAACTTCCATGTTAAATTGACAACCAGATATGTAGAAATGAAAGAAAATTAATGGAGTACTAAAAAAAAAAAAAAAAAAAAAAAAAAAAGATTTGGGAGGGGCCGGGGCAGAATGATACATGTTGAATTATATTCACCAGTGTGGGAGGTGGGATCTGGCAGGAGGTCATTGAATCATGAGGCAGACTTCCGCTTTGCTGTTCTCATGATATACTTCTCATGAGATCTGGTTGTTTGAAAGTGCATAGCACCTCCCCCTTTACTCTCTCTCTTTCTCTCCTGCCAGGCATGGGAAGATATGCCTGCTTTTCCCTTCACCTTCTGGCACGATTGCAAGTTTCCTGAGGCCTCCCCAGAAACAGAGCCCTGTACAACCATGGAACTGTGAATCAATTAAATCTCTTTTCTTTATGAATTACTCAGTCCTCGGTATGTCTATATAGCATTGTGAGAACAGACTAATGCAATGGCTTACATTACAGTACAGTGAAAATTAAATAAACAAATAATTATAGTAAAACTCAGGCCATAGTAGAAGTAAGTTGAATGCCTAGAGAGAGAAGGATGTAAATATATTTATCTAATAATATGGTTTGGCCGTGCCCCCACGCAAATCTCATCTTGAATTATAGCTACCAGAATCCCCACATGTTATTGTAGGGACCCAATGGCAGGTAATTGAATCATGTGCGTTTTTCCTGTGCTGTTCTCATGATAGTTAATAAATTTCCTAAGATATGATGGTTTTATAAAGGGTAGTTCCCCTGCACTCTCTTTTGCCTGCCACATGTAAGATGTGCTTTTGCTACTCCTTTGCCTTTCGCCATGATTGTAAGGCCTCTGCAGCCATATAGAACAGTGAGTCCACTAAACCTCTTTTTCTTTATAAATTACACTATCTTGGGTATGTTTTTATTAGCAGCCTGAGAATGGACTAATATATCTAGGAAGTTAGGAAATTGTGCAAATAGTTAGTGGTTCCTAAGTATAATTGTTATTGATGGAGAAGAGCCTACCATTTACATGAGGAATTTGAGGGGGTTTCAGACACCTGGAGTGTTTAAGACAAAGCACAGAGCCACAAAATCACATGAGGCAGACATAGAACAACTAGGATCTGATTCTCTTGGACCCAAGTAATAGGAGCATGTGGTAATATATATAACTGAAGTGGCAGGCAGGATTCTGATAGCAGGGCCTACACACAATATGAAGAAGCTTGAACTCCTATCTGAAGGTTATAAGAACTATTGAAAAGTGTCAGTGTTGTACCCATGTATCAAGATTTTCATTTCAGGAATCTAACTCCAGCAGTGATATAAATGCAGGAAGAGATGAGAGCTGTCACTAGTGGAAGAGAGATAACTGAGGAAACTATAAATGGCCAAGTGAGAGATGGTGAATATATAAACTAAACAGTTTGCATTAGGATTGGAGAGGAGCTATTCAGGAGGTATAATTGACAAAATTTAATAATTGATTTGATTGGGTAATATTTTGACTAAAACAGAGCCTAGCGCTATTCCCAGAGATCTTCATGAAATATAAGTGGTAAAGATGTTTAGATATGTCCTATCTGTGTAATATAGAAGAAAATGGAACCCTATATTACATGTCATTTAAGAGGTCAGCAGAAAAAAAGATGTATAAAGGAAATAATCAGGGAAGTGTATTGATAACCAGTAGGGTTGAACTTTACTTGTGAGCAGTATTTTAGTTATAGATGGTAGATATTAAGCCTGTACAATGATATTCAAACAATGATATATTGAATGGATAGTAGACTCTATCACAATATTGGAGTAATGGTTTGAAAAACCAATGTTTGTGGAGATAGCAGTCAGGGTAGTTATGGGGAGAACAGAGACTAGAAGCTGAAATTACAAAGTGATCAAGACGTTTTCTGGATAAAGATGGTTGACTAGAGGCACCCAACACCTAACTCCTACAAAAAGAAGGACCAAAATAACAAATAGATAATCACAAGTTAATAGAGTGTTTAAAGGAATATACTGAAATTTAACAAGGAAGAGATGAAGATCTTCTGAGGCACAGAAACTCGTGATGGCAGCATTCAGAGGGAAGTGAAGTGCTACTTGGGTTTAAATTTGCACTCAAGAGGGACTCCTCATTGTGGGAAAAAAGTAAGCAGGCGATCCCCAGTAGTCCATGTTTCCAACAGAGATGCCTGCAATCCTAGCTATAGAATCCACAGTCTTTACAGGCCATGAGTCTAGTATAGAGAGTGACTGGAGTCCATGTGATTGTTTTAGAGAGAAAATTTATGCTGCGGCACCCTCACTCACAGGCTGCTGCAACATGGCACTATTCTGAGAGCAGAGCAACCATCTGAGTGCATTCTCCCCTGGGACCCAACAGTTCCAGCATCTCAGCATAAATGTGGCCCTGCTTAGCATCTCACCACATCCACTTAGAGGGCTGCAGTGTCACAGCAACAGCTGGACCTGGCGTTGCAGTCATGGCACCAGCATCCAAGTCCACACAGTGCCCTACACCGTGGAAAGCAGGCAGTTCATCAAAGCAAGGAAGCTTCTCTTATGACATAGAAAGCAGACATGTGTGTTCCCCAGAGTCTGAGAGCAGGACCAACTGAGACTTGTCAACACTACTGGTGACAATCCCACCCCCTCTAGTAGTGGATCTACTATGTGCATGTCATGTTCCACCAGAGACTGAAGACTGGCTTGCCCAGTTTCCCTGATACCATCAAACCCATCTAACAGCTTCCACCAACAACCACCGCCTAGACCACTCAGACATTCTGAAACACCACTGATGTTGATTATTAAAATAGAAAGATGGCATACCAAAATATATTGAATATAGCAAAAGCAGTACTAAGAGAAAATTTTATAGCAATAAACACCAACATCAATAAAGAAATATTTCAAATAAATAAGTTAATGATGCAAGAACAAACAAAACCCTTAATTATTAGAAGGAAAGAAATAGTAAAGATCAGAGCATAAACAAAATGGTTGTTAAAAATGCAAAAGATCAAGAAAACAAAATTAGTTTTCTGAAAAAATAAACAAAATTGGCAAACTATTCACCAGACTAAGTAAGAAATAAAAGGGAAGACTAAAATAAACAAAATTAGAAAATACATGAAGATATTACAACAAATAACACAGAAATACATAGGAACCTAAGGCCATTAAGAAAGACTGCATGCCAACAAATTAGAAAAACTAGAAGAAATTGATACATTCCTGTATACTTATAACTTACTAAGAGAGAACCAAGAAGAAATAGATAACCTCAACAATCAATAATCAGTAACAAGATTAAATCAGTAATACAAAGTCAGTCAACAAAGAAAAGTTGAGGAGAGAATAGCTTCACTGATGAATTTTAACAAACTTTCAAAAAAAGAACTAACAACAATTCTTCTCACACTATTCTAAAAATATTAAAGGGGAGAGAACTCTTTTGTTTGTTTGTTTTGTTTGTTTTGTTTTGTTTTGTTTTTCTTTTGACAGAATCTTACTCTGTCGCCAGGCTGGAGTGCAGTGTCATGATCTTGGCTCAGTGTAACCTCAGCCTCCTGGTTTCAAGTGATTATTGTGCCACAGATTCCCCAAGGGGAGAGAACTTTTTCTCACTTATTTTCCAAGGCCAGCATTATCCTGATACCAAAACCAGACACAGACAAACAAACAAACAAACAAACAAAAGAAAACTGCAGGGCAATATTCCTGATGAACATAGGTGCAAAACCCCTGAATCAAATATTAGTAAAATAAATACAGCAGCACATCGAAAAGACTATACATCATTAAGTGGGATTTGTCACAGAGATGCAAGGATGATTCAACATATGCAAATTGGTAAATGTGATATACCACATCAGTGGAATGAAGGACAAAAGCCATATGATCATTAAATAGATGTGGAAAAAAATTATAAAATTAAATGTTTCTTCATGATAAAAACTCTCAGTAAATTAGATATGGAAGGAATATATCTAAATACAGTAAAGGCCATATATGAAAACCCCCACAGCTAACATCATCCTGATGGGGAAAAACTTTTCCTATAAGAACTAGAACAAGACAAAGACGCCAACATCCATACTTTTATTTGACATATTATTAACAGTCCTAACCAGAGAAATTAAGCAATAGAAAGAATTAAAGGGCATACAAACTGGAAAAGAGGAAGTTGAATCATCTCTCTTCATTTAAAATATAAATATATATATATATATATAGAGAGAGAGAGAGAGAGAAACCTAAAGACTCCACTAGAACATGATTAGGGTTGATAAACAAATCAGTAAAGTTGCAGGATACAACATCAGCATACAAATTTCAGTAGTATTTCTAAATCCCAATAACAAACTAGCTGAAAAAGAAATAAAACAATTTTATTTACAAAGGCTATAAAAATTAAAAGCAAAATACCTAGGAATAAATTTATCTAAGGAGATAAAAACTTTTACAATGAAAACTACAAAGAAGTGATGAAAGTAATTGAAGAGAACACACCAAAATAATGGGATTTGATTCCACATTTATAGATTGGAAGAATAAATATTGTTAACATGACCATACTACCCACCTACAGATTCAATGCAATTCCTATCAAAATACCCATGACATTTTTTCATAAAAATAGAAAAAAAATTCTAAAATTCATATGGAATTTCTTTTGATGTCTCATAGAAGACCCCAAATAGCCAAAACAAGCCTGAACAAAAAGAACAAAGCTGGAGGCATCACATTACCTGACTTCAAAATAAACTACAAAGCTATAATAACCAAAACCACATGTTCCTGGCTCAAAAACAGACACATAGACCAATAGACCAGAATAAAGAACCCAGAAATAAACCCATGTATTTACACTCAACTGCGTTTTTTTTTTTCTATTTTTTGCTCAATATTATTATTTTTTAAATTTAATTT
>NW_016813548.1:96151-106539 GCF_001698545.2 Rhinopithecus bieti | reverse complement strand
AGAATGATGGTTTCCAGCTGCATCCATGTCCCTACAAAGGACGCAAACTCATCCTTTTTTATGGCTGCATAGTATTCCATGGTGCATATGTGCCACATTTTCTTAATCCAGTCTGTCACTGATAGACATTTGGGTTGATTCCAAGTCTTTGCTATTGTGAATAGTGCTGCAATAAACATACGTGTGCATGTGTCTTTATAGGTTTTTGACAAAGGCGCCAGAACATCCACTGAGGAAAGGATAGGCTTTTCAGTAAATGGCACTGTGAAAACTGTGTATTTATGTGTAGAAGAATGAAGCTAGACCACTACAAATATCAAAGTAAAAGTGGATTAAAAATTTTAACATAACCTAAAACTATGAGACTACTGGGATAAAACATGGAAGAAGTGCAAGAGGATATTAGTCTGGGCAAATATTTTGTAGGTAGGATTATAAAAACACAGGCAACAATAGAAAAATAGACACATGGTATTGATCCAACTAAAAAGCTTCTGCACAACAAAGGAAACAATCAAGTGAGTGAAGACACAATCTGTAGAACGGGAGAAAATATTTGCAAACTATTCATTTTACAAGGGATTAATATCCAGAATATAAAAGCATTCAAATCAACAGCAAATAATTATAATAATTATACTATTAAAACATGGACAAAGGATCTGATTAGACATTTTATAAAATAACTCAAACAAACAGTCAACTAGTATATGAAAAAACGTTCAACTTCACTAATCACCATGGAAATACAAGTCAAAACTAAAAGATACCTTCTCACTCCAGTTATAGTGGCTATTACCAAAAGTAGAAAAAATAACAGATACTGGAAGATCTGGAGAAAAGAAAACTCTTATAAACTATTGGAGGCAATGTAAATTATACAGTTATAGAAAACATGCAGCTGACTCAAAAAATTTAAATATAAAAGTACCAGGGCCAGGCATGGTGGCTCATGCCTGTAATTCCAGCATTTTGGGAGGCTGAGGCAGGCAGATCATGAGGTCAGGAGATCGAGGCCACCCTGACTAACACAGTGAAACCCCATCTGTACTAAAAATACAAAAACTTAGCCGGGAGTGGTGACAGGTGCCTGTAGTCCCAGCTACTCGGGAGGTGGAGGCAGGAGAATCACTTGAACCTAGGAGGCGGAGGTTTCAGTGAGCTGAGATTGTGCCACCACACTCCAGCCTGGGTGACAGAGAGAATCTGTCTGAAAAAAAAGAGAGAGAGAGAGAGAGAGAGAGAAAGTACCATATGATTCAACAATCTCAATCTCATTTGGGTATTTATTCAATGGCAAGAAAATCAACACATCAGAATGATATCTATACTGCCATTTTTATTGCAGTGCTATTCACACTAGCCAAGATATGGAATCAACCTAAGTGTCTATCAAAAGATGAGTGGTTAATGAAAATTTACTATATAGACACAAGAAAAAGAAGGAAATGTTGTCATTTGTGGCAAAGAGGCAGCCAGAAGGATATAATGTTAAGTGAAATAAATCAGGCGCAAGAAGATGAATATAGCGTGTTCTCTTTCATGTGTAGGAGGTAAAAATGTTGAGCCTATATAACCATAAAATTGTGGTTATTCAATGCTGGGAAACTCTGGGGACAGAGAAGGATCAAGAACACTTGCTTAATAAATACAAAATTATACTGAGATAGGAGGACTAAGTTCTAGTGTGCTATAGCACTGCAGGGTTACTATAGTTAACAGTAACTTATTGAATAGTTTCCAATAGCTAGAAGAGATGATTTTGAATATTCCCAATACAAAACATGATAAATATTTGAGGTCATGTATATGGTAGTTGCTCTGATTTGATCATTAAACTTTAAACGCATGTATTAAAATATTACTTTGTACCCCATAAATATAATAATTATGTATCAATTAGAAAATTGAAACAACAACAAGATGCTTTCTCACTTCTATTTTAATTCTCTTTATGTGTCAACTTCATTCTGTCAGACCAGTGTTTCACGTGAGGGAAGATATGGTGATCTGCCTCTTGGGGATTAAATATCAATTGTGGCAAATGCAAAACCTCTATCCTAACATTTTGACTACAAAATTAATAAACAGAAAGAATGCTGCTTGACCAAGTTTGGCACAAGTGTCTATCTCTTGATAAATTATGGAGTCTAGAAGGAAGCCCTATGCTTGGATCAGTTTAGTCAGATGCCCACACCAGTGTCAGTTGGAGGAGTAGTCTGATTCTTCATGAGAATTTCATAGTTCGTATGTGGATCTTCAAGAATAGGTGGATCATGTTACTAAAGGAGAATAAAAGCAGAGGAAGAGGTGTTGAAGTAACAAAAAATAGTAGCTCTTTTCCAGAAAGTCAAGAAAAATATTTAAGGAAAAAACGCTCAACAAAAGCAAAAGATACAGCTATCTCAATAGGTCATGGCAGCATCCAGGAACTCAACTTTAATACTTTTCTATTCCTCATTCTCTACAACCAATACCTAACTGATTCAAACTCCAAACTATATCTTCAATTTATTGTCTTCCACATCAGCATCACCAATTTGCCAAATCAATATCATCTTATACTCAAATTATACTCTTAGCAATCAATTTTCCATACAGAGTGTAAAAATTTTAATTAAAAATACATGCTTGATTTTGTCCTTTCCTACTTACTCTTTGCTTGAATTGCTTATAATTTTACTTAAGATATAAGTAAAAATTCTTAACATCCTAAAAGACCACTGGGCTGTATTCGCCTCATATATATATATATATTTGATCTATGGAGTATATAAATCATTAAGCTAGAATTTTAAAATTAGAAAATTTCACATATAGTAACTTATATTTCTGGTTTCCCTTGATAAATCAGATGTCTGGACAACATAATGCCCACATTTCGTGTGCAACAATCTTCTAAAATTAAGTAGAAGTTGATCGAGTGCCCTGCCGTTTCCTGCAGTTTCCATCATTCATTACTATGCTTACCAAATAAACTTGTTATGATTATTTCTTTCCTGGACTCACAGGCATGTGTTTGCCGCTTTTGCCATATATAACATGTAGTATGATATTATATAGTATAATTATGATATATGAATATTTTTAATGTCATAAGCCCATCTCCTTCATACTCTTTGTGTTCTAATTATACTGATCTTTAAGTAAGTCAAATGCTCCAACTGCCTGTTGGGCTTTTGAAAAACCTAACGCTTTTAAAATATTCTTCCTTATATATTGGACCTGGTCAACTCTTATTCATCCTTCAGATCTCTTCTAGAATTCCCCTTTCTCAGAAAATTTTTTTTTTTTTTTTTTTTTTTACCCTCTAGGTGACCACCATTTAAATTCAGTCTTTCTTTTAAAATTTCTCATGGATTCTTTAAACTTTCTTAATGCTATTCATAACAATTTTCCTTGTATATTTGTATATGTGATTATTTGTTTAGTGCTTATTGCACTTTTGGTTTCCTGTTTTATTACCACCACTGGTGGAAGGCAAAAGACTGACTAGTTTGCAGCATTCTCATCTCCCAATATCTTTTGAATGATAATTATTTACCCTCTTCCAGCTCAGTATTCCATCTGCAGTCATGAGTAGCGAGGCAACATGGCCTGAAAGTTATGTGGTTTATTTACTACAATAATTTGGCTGTCTATGTATGGTTCTTTCTTCAATAGTAATCTGAATGACAAACTACATTATTCTTAATAATTATGCAAAGAACCAGATGATTGCTTTCTATTATATTTATAGAAGCTAGCAGATATTAAACTGACTTATCTGGTTTGTCATTCCCTGCTTTGGTTCTCATTTGTTTTTGTCATCGTGGCTGTGTTTGTTTTGTAGTTCATATTTGGATTTTTTTTTCACTGATTTTGAAAGCATTACTTTCAAAATATCATTATGATTTCAAAATATCATTATTTATATTCAACTATATTTTCATTACTCTTCAATAGTCTTTAAGTTCAATGGGGAGAAACATTTTGTACAATTTTTTTTTTGTTTGTTTGTTTTTTGTTTTTGAGATGGAGTCTTGCTCTGTCACCCAGGCTGGAGTGCAGTGGTGCCATCTCAGCTCACTGCAACCTCTGCCTCCCAGATTCAAGTGATTCTCCTGCCTCAGCCTCCTGAGTAGCGGGATTACAGGTGCACACTACCACGCCCAGCTACGTTTTGTATTTTTAGTAGAGATGGGGTTTCACCATGTTGGTCAGGCTGGTCTCGAACTTCTGACCTCGTGATCCACCCCCCTCGGCCTCCCAAAGCTCTCGGCTTACAGGCATGAGCCATCGTGCCTGGCTCATTTTGTGTGCTTTTTAAATGTGTTCATCATCATGCCTGGGACATAGTAGTTCTCAATGTGTACCTGTGGAATAAAAAAGCAATTATAGATGTTGTGCCAAAGTTCAAAACAGACAAAATTCATTATCAAGATTTTTTTTTTTTTTTTTAAGACAGTGCCTTGTTTTGTCACCCAGGCTGGAGTGCTATGGCACCATCTAGGCTCATTGTAGCCTCGACCTCCCGGGTTCAAGCGATCCTCCGGCTTCCTGCTTCAGTCCTCTGAGTAGCAGGGACTACAGGCGCATGTCACAACACCTGGCTAAATTTTGTATTTTTAGTAAAGACAGGGTTTCCCCATGTTGGCCTGGCTGGTCTTGAGCTACTGAGCTCAAGACATACGCCCACCTTGGGCTTCCCGAAGTGCTAGGATTGCAAATATGAACCACTGCTCCTGACCCATTGTTGAAATTCTAACAGTAAAATTCACTGCTCTTTGGATGTTTATTTGTTATTCTCACAATGGTATTCAATACTATTTTCAAACAACTTTTTATCAAAGAAAATTCCTATTTTGTCCCCGTAGTCTTAGCTAAGGAAATTAAACAGGTTTCTAAGGAAGAATTTAGAGGCAAGTAAAAGAAACTGGCAAGTATTAGACATTTTCAAGATGCTTTTATGCAGAAGAATAAGTTCCAGGTAGAGTTCATGAAGGTTGAAAGACAGGATGGACTTGTTCATATTCTGAAAACTCACAAGAAAAGAAGTTGAGGATAGAGGAAAGAGAAGAAAAGCGCTTCTAAATAAACTAGGCAAGGAAGATAGAAACCACAAAATAGTTAAAATTTTAGTGATTGAACTTTAAATGATATAGTTTGTCTTCCATGATAACTTAAATTAGATCAGTTATTTAGTTTGTTCTGATCCAGGAGATGGATAAGTGTTAAATTGAGAATATGGAAAGAAGCCGGTTTTATTTTTGAATACTGCCCAGAGGTTTGAAATAAAATTTTCTGAGCTTAGCTTTTTGTGAAGGAAGAAAACAAAGCCCCTACTCAATGTTTATATAAAAGGACACAAAGCTACTTAAGTAGCTGGCGCTTGTGTAAACACTTTGTAATCTCTAGCGTACAAGTAATACATCAGAGAAATTAGTGGAACACATGTCACATACTTACCTGTAGAATTTGAGAAGTTAATACCACATATTTTAAACTTGCTATTCAGCTCAAATATTTCGATTACATTATATCTATCCTTTTGTTTATTGCTTACTGACAGAATTTAGAAAAGTTTGATAATCTAACAATTTATAAGCATGGTGTACTTACAAATATAAGAGCTAGTATTCCATGCAAAGATTTAGAGTGGGTCTTTCTTGCAAATATTATTTTATATTAAGAAAATATAAAATATTTTCTTAAAGAATTTCTGTTAAACCTTAAAAAAATATTTTAACCTTTTCTAAAATCCCTTTTTTTGAATTTTGGTTTTGATGCCATCTATTTTGTTTTAAATGTAGATTGGATTATTTCAATGTGTCTGGTAGATGCTAGGTGATTTGTGGACATCATTTACTTAATCCTCACATCAACATTATATGAGGTATTATGCAAATGTGTCATTGTCTAGGACCATGTAGTTAATATGTGGTGTATCTTGGAAGGTTACATTTTTTGATAATTCATGTTACATGAGTGATGTATTTTTCAGTATAGTTAAATCAGAGTTAATATCTTCAGTATTTTATTTACTTAGTAAATATATTTTTATTGATTGCCAACTGTATGCCAAGCACCATGCTACGTTTTGTTAGTTAGTGGTGATATATACACATATGGTCATTCTGTTCGTGCAATAAAAATAATTATGCTGCACATACACTACGCATATGCCCCGCAAACCAACTGTAAATCCCATGATTGATCCAGCAATTTTCATCACGCATGTAGATGTGCTCTTTGGAGTGAGAGAGGAAAGTTGCTGGGTACATTTTCACTTTTAGGAATGAAAGTGTGTATTACTCTCATCCACAAATGAGTAGTACAGACTCTAATTCCTACAATGAAATCCCAGGGTTATTGACGAAAGTACATGTCTATTGCTACTCATTATAACTTTGTCCCTAAGGCACTTTTAGTTATACGTGATGCTCAGGAGCACAGAATGTTGGTAAAACTGTGGGCTGGTTCAACTATATATAATGTTTTACTGAGATCTCTGGGAATTGCAAATTACAGAGATCCAGCTGCTGGTTTTATTTCTGAGTATATGTTTGCATCTAGTAAAGACAGTAGCATGTAAAAAGAAAAGGGAGTAGAAAGCACAGAATAGCCATGAGCCCACCAGAAAACTTATAAGACTGTGGTTTTTATATGGGAGAGGAAAGTATAATAGAGGAGTTAATCAAGAATCAAAAAAAATAATTAAATAGAATGATTTCTCATGATGAAAAAAAAACCTGACATTATGTACACTGATATCTTCAAATGGTGATCTTGACTAAAACTAATTTTTATATAGCAATATATTTTCAGCATTTCCATTGTAGAAGTTGTAAAATAGAAAGGCAACAAATAAATGGATGTATAAAAATTAGTTGATATCAGAATCATGAAGAGTTTTAGTTGAAATGCAAATATGGTCACTTTTATTTCCTACTCATTATGAGGTACTATAGGATATGGATGATTTTGAGATGAATCACACACGGTATTTAACCTCAAGAATTTATTAGTCTACCAGGTGCGGTGGCTCATGCCTGTAATCCCAGCACTTTGGGAGGCCAAGACGGGTGGTTCACCCAAGGTCAGGAGTTCAAGACCAACCTGGCCAACAAAGTGAAACCACATCTCTACTAAAATACAAAAATTAGCCTGGTGTGGTGGTGGGCACCTGTAATCTCAGCTACTTGGGAGGCTTAGGCAGGAGAATCACTTGAACCTGGTGGCGGGGGTTGCAGTGAGCCGAGATTGCGCCGTTGCACTCCAGCCCAAGCAACAAGAACAAAATTCTGTCTCAAAAAGAAAAAAAAAAGTATTAGTGTACTTTCTAAAATATTATTCAGATTAACATATTTTAATACCATGAAAAATATGTAGAGCAGCGATTGCCTCAATTAAAAGATGAGATGTAATTTTCCACAAATTTTCAGTCTTAAAAATGTTTCCTGATTCGTATATTATGAAAAACTAATGAAAGATGTTTGCATGTATTTAGATGCATTTCTCATGTTTTAACATTTTTTTCTTGTAAAAAAAAACATTGCTAAGAAATGGCAAAACGTGCAAAATGCTTATACAATAAACAGACAAAATATTTTCACACAAATTTTTATAATATTTAAAATATTTCAATGATTAAATAGTTCTGAGTAATATGATTCTCTGTCATAATGCATTTTAAGAGTTGACTATAGATAGTGTGAGGCCTCCAATACGTAAAATTTGCAAGACACCTATTTATTGACAATTGTATTTTGAGTGTACATAATAGTTTCTGTGATTTAACTCATTACATATATACACAAGTTAAAGGCTACTCTTCAAGCAATACAATATCAGGCCAAAAGAGAAGAAGAAATGAAAAGTAGTGGTTTATAATATGGAATTTCCAGATAAGAGAAACAGTTACTAGAAATCTCTACCAATCTCAAATTTTAAAAATCTGAAGTGTGCTGTTTCCCTAAAGGAGGGTGACTGGATGGCATTAGATTAATCAGTTCACTGAAAACTTTTATAGGGCAGAATTATAGTTTTGCTACTTGACTTCAAAACAGCTTTGAAATATGTCCTAAGTAAATTTAATGACTAAATTCCCAAGTATCCTAATATGAATATGTGAGTAATTCTGACATAAAATGAATATGCACAATATTGACTACTTTTTTATATAAAAGTAATAATGTTTAGGGTATGAGGAAAAACTAAGAGAAATAATACAAAAAAAAATTCATATTTTTGTTCTTTATGTAGACCAGGGAGGAGTTGTGGTAGAGATGATGGTGGTCCTCAAAGAGTTCCTCTACTCCTCCACTTTTGTCAACATTTTCAGGTAAAAATGACTAGTTATGTTCAATTGACTTTATGCAGAATTGGCAAGTGTCATTTAAAGGCAGAAGTATGAAGAAACACTTTACCTACCATCCTTGTATCTATCTACCTTCCACAGTTCCTAAGAAAGTTTTGTATTGGGTATGAGATGTGAGAGAAAGAAGGTATATACCCTAAGCAATTAGAACAGGGGTCCCCAACCCCAGGGCTGTGCACTAGTACAGGTTTATGGCCTGTTAAGGACTGGGTTGCACAGCAGGAGGTGACAAGCGGGCCAACAAGTAATACAGCCTGAGCTCTGCCTCCTGTCAGATCAGTAGCTGCACCACTAGATTCTCATAGGAGCAGGAACCCTATTGTGAATTGCACATGCAAGGGATCTAGATTGCATGCCTCTTATGAGAATCTAAATAATGTACGAGGTGGCACATTTTCATTCTCAAACCATCCAACTCCCCCTTTCATCTATGGAAAAATTGTCTTCAACAAAACTGGTCTGATAGGGTTTATCTGTGTTCCCCCCTCAAATATCAACTTGAATTGTATCGCCCAGAATTCCCACATGTTGTGGGAGGGAC
Organism: Rhinopithecus bieti; assembly: GCF_001698545.2. NCBI lineage: Eukaryota > Metazoa > Chordata > Mammalia > Primates > Cercopithecidae > Rhinopithecus > Rhinopithecus bieti. The sequence goes on along the minus strand of NW_016813548.1, from coordinate 97,639 downwards.
CCCCGGGAGGTAATTGAATCATGGGGGCCAGTCTTCCCTGTATTATTCTCATGATAGTGAAGAAGTCGCACAAGATCTGATGGGTTTATCAGGGGTTTCCATTTTTGTTTCTTCCTCATTTTTTCCTTGCTGCCACCATGTAAGAAGTGTCTTTCACCTCTTGCCATAATTCTGAAGCCTCCCAGTCATGTGGAACTGTAAGTCCAATTAAACCTCTTTTTGTTCCCAGCTTCGGGTTTGTCTTTATTAGCAGTGTGAAAACTAACTCATATATGGTCCCTGGTGCCCTTATAATTCAGTGGTTGAGGGCCACTGAATTATAAGGATGGAGTTCCCAGCAATTAAGATGAGAAAGACTGTATATGGGACAGATTTAAAGGCAGATATTAGCTTAGTTTGGGACAATTAGAGTTTGAGATGGCAATTAGATATCCAAGTGGAGATGTAAGCTATTGGATTTATGAATACAGAGTTTTACAAAAATAAAAAATTTCGTCTAGAGATTTAAATGTGGGAGTTGGCATATGGTTGGTATATAACCCTGTGAGACGAAGATGAAATTTAAATATAAAAGAAGGATAAGGACTAAGCACTGGGTTACTCCAAACTTTTGAGGTTATATACAAGAAGAATTAACACGAGAAACTGAGAAAAACAACAAGAGAGTTATTTAAAATCTTAGAAGGATGTGATATACTAGAAGTTGAATACTATATCTATCTATCTATCTATCTATCTATCTATCTATCTATCTATCCATCTATACACCAAGGAGAAGGAAGTTCACAACTATGTCAAATAATGCTGTCAGCTCAAGGAAAATAAAGAGTGAGAAAAATGAACATTGGAGTTAGCCAAATGAGGTTTACATTGCCTATTGCTCTATATCCAACCACCCTAAAACTTCAGGGCTTAAAATATACATTTATTATTATTTGTCCGGGTTCTATATATTGGTTTGACTCTGTGGGGTGATTAGCAAATCAGAAATTTGCAAATCAGAAATTAGCAATTAGATATAAATTTGGTCTGTTGTCATCTGAAGCCCTACTGGTCTAAACATCCAAGATAGATCATTCACACGGCTATCAGTTGATGTGACTGTCAGCTGGATGCTCAGCTCAGGCTCTGTTGTAGGCAGAACAGTTGCCTCCCAAAGATTTCCACTTCTTATTTCCCATAACTTGTTATTATTTTTCCTTGCATGGTCAAGAGAAACCAAGGTAGCAAATGGAGTTAAGGTTATTTATCAGATAACCCTAAAATAGGGACAGTTTCCTGAAGTATCACATTGGAATGAAGGTAGTTACAGAGGTTCTTCAATAAAGAAGAGAAAGGCAGAATAGTTGGCTAATCAGGAGGCTGTGGCAGGGGAGGGGAAAGATCGCTTGAGCCCAGGACCCCCAAGTTACAGTGAGCTGTGATTGTACCACTGCAGTTCAGCCTGGAATACAGAGCAAGACTCTGTGTCAAAAAAAAAAAAAAAAA